>NW_022319211.1:0-2836 GCF_002776525.5 Piliocolobus tephrosceles
TTCGTCCAAACAGTCCAACCTTTTATTGATAATAGTGATAAAGGGGCGCCGTGGTCTGTCTGGCTACTTCCTGCTGTTAAGGGGCGTTGTTAAGGTCGGGGCCCATGGTTGGTATTTGGACGTATGGAGGAAGAATAAAATAAGGCACAGTATTAGTATAGGAATGAGGAATGGAAGCATTTGTTGGAATATGGGCAAAACCCAGAAGGATAGTCCTGGCAAGGTTGGGGAGTATGAGATAGTTAAGAAATTTAGAAATGTAGTTTCTCTTGCTGTCGGAACTGTCGGAACTCCGTCCGAGAGCTTGGGGGAGGGGAACTCTGCCGGCCTTCTTTGCCGGAGGCCGACAGACTTCTTCTCCACACCTTAGGTTGCTAAAATAAACTAGCAGTTTTGCGCCTGATCTTTGCCTACTTGCTGGTTCTTTTGTGCTCGCTCTGGTGGTCTTAGAAAAACAAGACAAATGGGAAACCCCCAGTCCAAATTTCCAAAGAGCACCCCCTTAGGGTGCCTCCTAGCCAATTGATAAACCTTACAGCTCGAACAAGACCTTAGGAGGAAGCGGTTAATTTTCCTTTCCACTGTGGCGTGATCGACCTCAGCAATTTCTGCCAGCGGCTAGGCAAGTGGTCCGAAATTAATTACGTACAAGGCTTTTGGGCCTTAAGCTCTAGTCCCTATACTCCTCCTTCTCTCCACCCCCTCCCTTCCTGCCCAGACTCCTCCTCCTTCCTCCTCCTTATCTACTAGTAATCCACTCGGTCCCATGCCTCCTTCGGGGCCCAACTGGCTGTCTTGAGTCCCCTATCTCTGCCCACACCCTCCTACAGTGTTAGCACCTTTGCGAGAGGTGGCTGGGGCAGAGGGGGTAGTCAGTACATGTCCCTTTTTCATTGGCCGATCTTTCCAAAATTGAGAAGCGTTTAGGTGATTTCTCAGCTAATCCTACCATATACATAAAGGAATTTAGACACCTTTGTCAGGCCTATGACTTAACTTGGCATGACCTCCAGGTTATCCTAACCTCTACCCTAAACTGACTGAGGTTCTAACCCAATATACCCGGTTAGATCCGGCCTCCCCCACAGGGGCCACCATTTTGGCATCTTATTTCATTTCTCAATCTGCTCCTGACATTCGTAAAAAAAATTTCAAAAGTTAGAGGATGGTCCTCAGACACCAATACAAGACCTAGTTAAATTAGCCTTTAAGGTCTATAACTCCAGAGAGGAGACGGCAGGCTCGCCTTGAACAGAAGTTACAGCTCCTAGCAGCGGCTTTACAGCCCAGTCATAACCCCAGGCCAGAGAGCACACACCCCATAGACTCCAAGGCTGCAAAAAGAGCCTGCTATATAAGTGCAGCAAGGCAGGACACTATGCCAACAGGTGTCCACAGGGTCCCTGAGCCCCAACGCAGCCTTGCTATAAGTGCAAGGCATCAGGACATTAGGCCAGTGAATGTCCTAACCTTCGTCCACCAGCAACCCCCTGCCCTGCTTGCCAGCAGGGAGGACACTGGAAGTCTGATTGCCCCACCCTGAGAACAGGTGCTGCGTCTCCACGTGACCCCCTTTCCCAGGATCCTGGGAGCTCCTTCCAGCTCCTACATCTGGACGACGACAACTGAAGGTGCCAAGACTCGGGGACCCCCATCACCGTCACCGAGCCACGGGTAACTCTCCTGGTAGCGGGTAAGACAATTTTTTAATTGACAGTGAGGCTACCTATTCTGTTTTGCCGTCCTTCTCTGGACCTAGCCTTCCATCCAATATCTCTGTAGTAGGAGTAAGTGGAAAGCCATCCACTCCACAAAAACTCCACTCCTTAATTGCTGCCTGGCCAACAATTACTTTGCGCACTCATTCCTCATTCCCAGCTAAAAAGGGCCCCTACTGAAAGCAATCAGTGGAAATCAGTTTGGCTTTCCCCCACTCGCCTCAAACTTACTAAATTTTCTTAACTATCTCATACTCCCCAACCTTGCCAGGACTATCCTTCTGGGTTTTGCCCATATTCCAACAAATGCTTCCATTCCTCATTCCTATACTAATACTGTGCCTTATTTTATTCTTCCTCCATACGTCCAAATACCAACCATGGGCCCCGACCTTAACAACGCCCCTTAACAGCAGGAAGTAGCCAGACAGACCACGGCGCCCCTTTATCACTATTATCAATAAAAGGTTGGACTGTTTGGACGAATGGAGGCAGGATGGTGCACTTCCGGGTTCTTCTTCACCACCAACTCTTCCCATGTGTGCGAGAATGCAGCTGACGTCCAGGAAGGTGCAGATTAATCAGGCATGCACCAGGTGATGTCAATCCGAGGAGACCAAGATTTACCTGGTGGCACCTGCAGAGCGCCCCCCCTCCCCCGACATGCCCGTGCCCCGCCTATTGCCCTTCCACTCCTAGAAAAGTCGCTCCCAGCAGGTGCCACCAGGTAAATCTTGGTCTCCTCGGATTGACATCACCTGGTGCATGCCTGATTAATCTGCACCTTCCTGGACGTCAGCTGCATTCTCGCACACATGGGAAGAGTTGGTGGTGAAGAAGAACCCGGAAGTGCACCATCCTGCCTCCGTTCGTCCAAACAGTCCAACCTTTTATTGATAATAGTGATAAAGGGGCGCCGTGGTCTGTCTGGCTACTTCCTGCTGTTAAGGGGCGTTGTTAAGGTCGGGGCCCATGGTTGGTATTTGGACGTATGGAGGAAGAATAAAATAAGGCACAGTATTAGTATAGGAATGAGGAATGGAAGCATTTGTTGGAATATGGGCAAAACCCAGAAGGATAGTCCTGGCAAGGTTGGGGAGTATGAGATAGTTAAGAAA
>NW_022319212.1:0-2836 GCF_002776525.5 Piliocolobus tephrosceles
TTTCTTAACTATCTCATACTCCCCAACCTTGCCAGGACTATCCTTCTGGGTTTTGCCCATATTCCAACAAATGCTTCCATTCCTCATTCCTATACTAATACTGTGCCTTATTTTATTCTTCCTCCATACGTCCAAATACCAACCATGGGCCCCGACCTTAACAACGCCCCTTAACAGCAGGAAGTAGCCAGACAGACCACGGCGCCCCTTTATCACTATTATCAATAAAAGGTTGGACTGTTTGGACGAACGGAGGCAGGATGGTGCACTTCCGGGTTCTTCTTCACCACCAACTCTTCCCATGTGTGCGAGAATGCAGCTGACGTCCAGGAAGGTGCAGATTAATCAGGCATGCACCAGGTGATGTCAATCCGAGGAGACCAAGATTTACCTGGTGGCACCTGCTGGGAGCGACTTTTCTAGGAGTGGAAGGGCAATAGGCGGGGCACGGGCATGTCGGGGGAGGGGGGGCGCTCTGCAGGTGCCACCAGGTAAATCTTGGTCTCCTCGGATTGACATCACCTGGTGCATGCCTGATTAATCTGCACCTTCCTGGACGTCAGCTGCATTCTCGCACACATGGGAAGAGTTGGTGGTGAAGAAGAACCCGGAAGTGCACCATCCTGCCTCCGTTCGTCCAAACAGTCCAACCTTTTATTGATAATAGTGATAAAGGGGCGCCGTGGTCTGTCTGGCTACTTCCTGCTGTTAAGGGGCGTTGTTAAGGTCGGGGCCCATGGTTGGTATTTGGACGTATGGAGGAAGAATAAAATAAGGCACAGTATTAGTATAGGAATGAGGAATGGAAGCATTTGTTGGAATATGGGCAAAACCCAGAAGGATAGTCCTGGCAAGGTTGGGGAGTATGAGATAGTTAAGAAAATTTAGTAAGTTTGAGGCGAGTGGGGGAAAGCCAAACTGATTTCCACTGATTGCTTTCAGTAGGGGCCCTTTTTAGCTGGGAATGAGGAATGAGTGCGCAAAGTAATTGTTGGCCAGGCAGCAATTAAGGAGTGGAGTTTTTGTGGAGTGGATGGCTTTCCACTTACTCCTACTACAGAGATATTGGATGGAAGGCTAGGTCCAGAGAAGGACGGCAAAACAGAATAGGTAGCCTCACTGTCAATTAAAAAATTGTCTTACCCGCTACCAGGAGAGTTACCCGTGGCTCGGTGACGGTGATGGGGGTCCCCGAGTCTTGGCACCTTCAGTTGTCGTCGTCCAGATGTAGGAGCTGGAAGGAGCTCCCAGGATCCTGGGAAAGGGGGTCACGTGGAGACGCAGCACCTGTTCTCAGGGTGGGGCAATCAGACTTCCAGTGTCCTCCCTGCTGGCAAGCAGGGCAGGGGGTTGCTGGTGGACGAAGGTTAGGACATTCACTGGCCTAATGTCCTGATGCCTTGCACTTATAGCAAGGCTGCGTTGGGGCTCAGGGACCCTGTGGACACCTGTTGGCATAGTGTCCTGCCTTGCTGCACTTATATAGCAGGCTCTTTTTGCAGCCTTGGAGTCTATGGGGTGTGTGCTCTCTGGCCTGGGGTTATGACTGGGCTGTAAAGCCGCTGCTAGGAGCTGTAACTTCTGTTCAAGGCGAGCCTGCCGTCTCCTCTCTGGAGTTATAGACCTTAAAGGCTAATTTAACTAGGTCTTGTATTGGTGTCTGAGGACCATCCTCTAACTTTTGAAATTTTTTTTACGAATGTCAGGAGCAGATTGAGAAATGAAATAAGATGCCAAAATGGTGGCCCCTGTGGGGGAGGCCGGATCTAACCGGGTATATTGGGTTAGAACCTCAGTCAGTTTAGGGTAGAGGTTAGGATAACCTGGAGGTCATGCCAAGTTAAGTCATAGGCCTGACAAAGGTGTCTAAATTCCTTTATGTATATGGTAGGATTAGCTGAGAAATCACCTAAACGCTTCTCAATTTTGGAAAGATCGGCCAATGAAAAAGGGACATGTACTGACTACCCCCTCTGCCCCAGCCACCTCTCGCAAAGGTGCTAACACTGTAGGAGGGTGTGGGCAGAGATAGGGGACTCAAGACAGCCAGTTGGGCCCCGAAGGAGGCATGGGACCGAGTGGATTACTAGTAGATAAGGAGGAGGAAGGAGGAGGAGTCTGGGCAGGAAGGGAGGGGGTGGAGAGAAGGAGGAGTATAGGGACTAGAGCTTAAGGCCCAAAAGCCTTGTACGTAATTAATTTCGGACCACTTGCCTAGCCGCTGGCAGAAATTGCTGAGGTCGATCACGCCACAGTGGAAAGGAAAATTAACCGCTTCCTCCTAAGGTCTTGTTCGAGCTGTAAGGTTTATCAATTGGCTAGGAGGCACCCTAAGGGGGTGCTCTTTGGAAATTTGGACTGGGGGTTTCCCATTTGTCTTGTTTTTCTAAGACCACCAGAGCGAGCACAAAAGAACCAGCAAGTAGGCAAAGATCAGGCGCAAAACTGCTAGTTTATTTTAGCAACCTAAGGTGTGGAGAAGAAGTCTGTCGGCCTCCGGCAAAGAAGGCCGGCAGAGTTCCCCTCCCCCAAGCTCTCGGACGGAGTTCCGACAGTTCCGACAGCAAGAGAAACTACATTTCTAAATTTCTTAACTATCTCATACTCCCCAACCTTGCCAGGACTATCCTTCTGGGTTTTGCCCATATTCCAACAAATGCTTCCATTCCTCATTCCTATACTAATACTGTGCCTTATTTTATTCTTCCTCCATACGTCCAAATACCAACCATGGGCCCCGACCTTAACAACGCCCCTTAACAGCAGGAAGTAGCCAGACAGACCACGGCGCCCCTTTATCACTATTATCAATAAAAGGTTGGACTGTTTGGACGAA
>NW_022319213.1:0-6528 GCF_002776525.5 Piliocolobus tephrosceles
AACCTACAAAGAACTCAAACAAATTTACAAGAAAAAAACAAACAACCTCATCAAAAAGTGGGTAAAGTATATGAACAGACATTTCTCAAAAGAAGACATGCATACAGCCAACAGACACATGAAAAAATGCTCATCATCACTGGCCATCAGAGAAATGCAAATCAAAACCACAATGAGATACCATCTCACACCAGTTAGAATGGCAATCATTAAAAAGTCAGGAAACAACAGGTGCTGGAGAGGATGGGGAGAAATAGGAACACTTTTACACTGTTGGTGGGATTGTAAACTAGTTCAACCATTATGGAAAACAGGATGGCGATTCCTCAAGGATCTAGAACTAGAAGTAACATATGACCCAGCCATCCCATTACTGGGTATAGACCCAAAGGGTTATAAATCATGCTACTATAAAGACACATGCACACGTATGTTTATTGCAGCACTATTCACAATAGTAAAGACTTGGAATCAACCCAAATGTCCATCTGTGACAGACTGGATTAAGAAAATGTGGCACATATACACCATGGAATACTATGCAGCCATAAAAAATGATGAGTTCGTGCCCTTTGCAGAGACATGGATGCAGCTGGAAACCATCATTCTCAGCAAACTATCGCAAGAACAGAAAACCAAACACCGCATGTTCTCACTCATAGGTGAGAACTGAACAATGAGATCACTTGGACTTGGGAAGCAGAACATCACACACCAGGGCCTGTCATGGGGAAGGGGGAGGGGGGAGGGATTGCATTGGGAGTTACACCTGATGTAAATGATGAGTTGATGGGTGCTCACGAGTTGATGGGTGCAGCACACCAACATGGCACAAGTATACATATGTAACAAACCTGCACGTTATGCACATGTACCCTAGAACTTAAAGTATAATAATAATAAAAAAAAGGGGGGTGCAGAGCAAGATGGCCAAATAGGAACAGCTTCAGTCTCCAACTCCCGGCGCGAGCTGAAAGAAGCACAGTCACCATTTAGGGCTTTAGGGCAGGGAATCACATTATAGGAATAGCTTAGTTTTCTCTCTTGGGACTGGTTGTTTTCACTTTGCACATTTTCATTCTGTCTCATGATCCTAAATATAATCTATAGGCCAATGACTCCAAAATATGTATTGCCTGCTTTGATCCTGTCCTGAGATTGTATACTCTTGTTTCCAACTGCTCAACATCCTTACATGGCTGCAAGTGCACGCTGAATAAAACCCCAACTTCTCAGCTTCTTACAAAGCCCTCCCTGATCTGACCTCATCTTGTTCCTCTCTCCTCTCTCTCTCTCTCAGCCACTATATTTTAGCACGACTCGCCTTCTTAGTCTCACTTTACTGAGTGCCAAGTGTACGAGCCATTGCTTCTGCCTTCAGAATGTTCTCCCACCTGATATTTTAGAGCTGGCATCTTCTGCCTGTTCAAATCTCAGCTCAAATAGCACCTCCTTTAAGAGATCTTCCCTGACCAACCAATTTAAATCATCTGAGCTCGGCCGAATAGGAAGAGCTCCAGTCTCCAACTCCCAGTGCCAGCAACACAGAAGACTGGTGATTTCTGCATTTTCAACTGAGGTATTGGGGTCATCTCACTAGGGAGTGCCGGACAATCGGTGCTGGTCAGCTGCTGCAGCCTGACCGGTGAGAGCTGAAGCAGGGCAAGGCATCGCTTCACCTGGGAAGCACAAGGGGGAAGGGAATCCCTTTTCCTAGCCAGGGGAACTGAGACACACAACACCTGGAAAATCGGGTAACTCCCACCCCAATACTGCGCTTTAAGCAAATGGGCACACCAGGAGATTATATCCCACACCTGGCCGGGAGGGTCCCACGCCCACGGAGCCTCCCTCATTGCTAGCACAGTAGTCTGCGATCTAATCACAAGGCAGCAGCGAGTCTGGGGGAGGGGCGCCCGCCATTGCTGAGGCTTAAGTTGGTAAACAAAGCCGCTGGGAAGCTCTAACTGGGTGGAGCTCACAGCAGCTCAAGGAAACCTGCCTGTCTCTGTAGACTCCACCTCTGGAGACAGGGCACAGCTAAACAACAACAACAAAACAAAAAAAAAAGCAGCAGAAACCTCTGCAGACGCAAATGACTCTGTCTGAAAGCTTTGAAGAGAGCAGTGGATCTCCCAGCATGGAGGCTGAGATCTGAGAAGGGACAGACTGCCTGCTCAAGTGGGTCCCTGACCCCTGAGTAGTCTAACTGGGAGACATCCCCCACTAGGGGCAGACTGACACCCCACACCTCACACGGTGGAGTACACGCCTGAGAGGAAGCTTCCAAAGTAAGAATCAGACAGGTACACTCACTGTTCAGCAATATTCTATTTCTGCAGCCTCTGCTGCTGACACCCAGGCAAACAGGGTCTGGAGTGGACCTCAAGCAATCTCCAACAGACCTACAGCTGAGGGTCCTGACTATTAGAAGGAAAACTATCAAACAGGAAGGACACCTACACCAAAACCCCATCAGTACGTCACCATCATCAAAGACCAGAGGCAGATAAAACCACAAAGATGGGGAAAAAAACAGGGCAGAAAAGCTGGAAATTCAAAAAATAAGAGCGCATCTCCCCCTGCAAAGGAGCACAGCTCATCACCAGCAATGGATCAAAGCTGGTCAGAGAATGACTTTGACGAGATGAGAAAAGAAGGCTTCAGTCCATCAAACTTCTCAGAACTAAAGGAGGAATTACGTATCCAGAGCAAAGAAACTAAAAATCTTGAAAAAAGAGTGGAAGAATTGATAGCTAGAATAATTAATGTAGAGAAGGTCATAAACGAAATGACAGAGATGAAAACCATGACACGAGAAATACGTGACAAATCCACAAGCTTCAGTAACCGATTTGATCAACTGGAAGAAAGAGTATCAGCGATTGAGGATCAAATGAATGAAAGAAGCGAGAAGAGAAACCAAAAGTAAAAAGAAGAAAAAGAAATGAACAAAGCCTGCAGGAAGTATGGGATTATGTAAAAAGATCAAATTTACATCTGTTTGGGGTGCCTGAAAGTGAGGGGGAAAATGGAACCAAGTTGGAAAACACTCTTCAGGATATCATCCAGGAGAACTTCCCCAACCTAGCAGGGCAGGCCAACAGTCAAATTCAGGAAATACAGAGAACGCCATCAAGATACTCCTCGAGAAGAGCAACTCCAAGACACATAATTGCCAGATTCACCAAAGTTGAAATGAAGAAAAAAATGTTAAGGGCAGCCAGAGAGAAAGGTCGGGTTACCCACAAAGGGAAGCCCATCAGACTAACAGCAGATCTCTCGGCAGAAACTCTACAAGCCAGAAAAGAGTGGGGGCCAATATTCAACATTCTTAAAGAAAAGAATTTTAAACCCAGAATTTCATATCCAGCCAACCTAAGTTCCATAAGTGAAGGAGAAATAAAATCCTTTACAGATAAGCAAATGCTTAGAGATTTTGTCACCACCAGGCCTGCCTTACAAGAGACCCTGAAGGAAGCCCTAAACATGGAAAGGAACAACCGGTACCAGCCATTGCAAAAACAGGCCAAAATGTAAAGACCATCGAGGCTAGGAAGAAACTGCATCAACTAATGAGCAAAATAACCAGTTAATATCATAATGGCAGGATCAAGTTCACACATAACAATATTAACCTTAAATGTAAATGGACTAAATGCTCCCATTAAAAGACACAGACTGGCAAACTGGATAAAGAGTCAAGACCCATCAGTCTGCTGTCTTCAGGAGAGCCATCTCACATGCAGAGACATACATAGGCTCAAAATAAAGGGATGGAGGAGGATCTACCAAGCAAATGGAGAACAAAAAAAAGCAGGGGTTGCAATCCTAGTCTCTGATAAAACAGACTTTAAACCATCAAAGATCAAAAGAGACAAAGAAGGCCATTACATAATGGTAAAGAGATCAATTCAACAGGAAGAGCTAACTATCCTAAATATATATGCACCCAATACAGGAGCACCCAGATTCATAAAGCAAGTCCTTAGAGACTTACAAAGAGACTTAGACTCCCATAAAACAATAATGGGAGACTTCAACACCCCACTGTCAACATTAGACAGATCAACGAGACTTAAACTTAACAAGGATATCCAGGAATTGAACTCATCTCTGCAGCAAGCAGACCTAATAGACATCTATGGCACTCTCCACCCAAAATCAACAGAATATACATTCTTCTCAGCACCACATCACACTTATTCCAAAATTGACCACATAATTGGAAGTAAAGCACTCCTCAGCAAATGTACAAGAACAGAAAGTATAACAAACAGTATCTCAGACCACAGTACAATCAAACTAGAACTCAGGACTAAGAAACTCAATCAAAACCGCTCAACTACATGGAAACTAAACAGCCTGCTCCTGAATGACTACTGGGTACATAACGAAATGAAGGCAGAAATAAAGATGTTCTTTGAAACCAATGAGAACAAAGATACAACATACCAGAATCTCTGGGACACATTTAAAGCAGTGTGGAGAGGGAAATTTATAGCACTAAATGCCCACAAGAGAAAGCTGGAAAGATCTAAAATTGACACTCTAACATCACAATTAAAAGAACTAGAGAAGTAAGAGCAAACACATTCCAAAGCTAGCAGAAGGCAAGAAATAACTAACATCAGAGCAGAACTGAAGGAGATAGAGACACAAAAAACCCTCCAAAAAATCAATGATTCCAGGAGTTGGTTTTTTGAAAAGATCAACAAAATTGACAGACCGCTAGCAAGACTAATAAAGAAGAAAAGAGAGAAGAATCAAATAGATACAACAAAAAATGATAAAGGGGATATCACCACTGACCCCACAGAAATACAAACTACCATCAGAGAATACTATAAACATCTCTACGCAAATCAACTAGAAAATCTAGAAGAAATGGATAATTTCCTGGACACTTACACTCTTCCAAGACTAAACCAGGAAGAAGTTGAATCCCTGAATAGACCAATAGCAGGCTCTGAAATTGAGACAATAATTAATAGCCTACCAACCAAAAAAAGCCCAGGACCAGATGGATTCACAGCTGAATTCTACCAGAGGTACAAGGAGGAGCTGGTACCATTCCTTCTGAAACTCTTCCAATCAATAGAAAAAGAGGGAATCCTCCCTAACTCATTTTATGAGGCCAACATCATCCTGATACCAAAGCCTGGCAGAGACACAACAAAAAAGAGAATTTTAGACCAATATCCCTGATGAACATCGATGCAAAAATCCTCAATAAAATACTGGCAAACCGGATTCAGCAGCACATCAAAAACTTATCCACCATGATCAAGTGGGCTTCATCCCTGGGATGCAAGGCTGGTTCAACATTCGCAAATCAATAAATGTAATCCAGCATATCAACAGAACCAAAGACAAGAACCACATGATTATCTCAATAGATGCAGAAAAGGCTTTTGACAAAATTCAACAGCCCTTCATGCTAAAAACGCTCAATAAATTCGGTATTGATGGAACGTACCTCAAAATAATAAGAGCTATTTATGACAAACCCACAGCCAATATCATACTGAATGGGCAAAAACTGGAAAAATTCCTTCTGAAAACTGGCACAAGACAGGGATGCCATCTCTCACCACTCCTATTCAACATAGTGTTGGAAGTTCTGGCTAGGGCAATCAGGCAAGAGAAAGAAATCAAGGGTATTCAGTTAGGAAAAGAAGAAGTCAAATTGTCCCTGTTTGCAGATGACATGATTGTATATTTAGAAAACCCCATTGTCTCAGCCCAAAATCTCCTTAAGCTGATAAGCAACTTCAGCAAAGTCTCAGGATACAAAATTAATGTGCAAAAATCACAAGCATTCTTAGACACCAGTAACAGACAAACAGAGAGCCAAATCATGAATGAACTTCCATTCACAATTTCTTCAAAGAGAATAAAATACCTAGGAATCCAACTTACAAGGGATGTAAAGGACCTCTTCACGGAGAACTACAAACCACTGCTCAGTGAAATAAAAAAGGACACAAACAAATGGAAGAACATACCATGCTCATGGATAGGAAGAATCAATATCGTGAAAATGTCCATACTGCCCAAGGTTATTTATAGATTCAATGCCATCCCCATCAAGCTACCAATGACTTTCTTCACTGAATTGGAAAAAAACGGCTTTAAAGTTCATATGGAACCAAAAAAAGAGCCCACATTGCCAAGACAATCCTAAGTCAAAAGAACAAAGCTGGAGGCATCACGCTACCTGACTTCAAACTATACTACAAGGCTACAGTAACCAAAACAGCATGGTACTGGTACCAAAACAGAGATGTAGACCAATGGAACAGAACAGAGTCCTCAGAAATAATACCACACATCTACGCCATCTGATCTTTGACAAACCTGAGAAAAACAAGAAATGGGGAAAGGATTCCCTATTTAATAAATGGTGCTGGGAAAATTAGCTAGCCATAAGTAGAAAGCTGAAACTGGATCCTTTCCTTACTCCTTATACGAAAATTAGTTCAAGATGGATTAGAGACTTAAATGTTAGACCTAATACCATAAAAC
>NW_022319214.1:0-6528 GCF_002776525.5 Piliocolobus tephrosceles
GTTTTATGGTATTAGGTCTAACATTTAAGTCTCTAATCCATCTTGAACTAATTTTCGTATAAGGAGTAAGGAAAGGATCCAGTTTCAGCTTTCTACTTATGGCTAGCTAATTTTCCCAGCACCATTTATTAAATAGGGAATCCTTTCCCCATTTCTTGTTTTTCTCAGGTTTGTCAAAGATCAGATGGCGTAGATGTGTGGTATTATTTCTGAGGACTCTGTTCTGTTCCATTGGTCTACATCTCTGTTTTGGTACCAGTACCATGCTGTTTTGGTTACTGTAGCCTTGTAGTATAGTTTGAAGTCAGGTAGCGTGATGCCTCCAGCTTTGTTCTTTTGACTTAGGATTGTCTTGGCAATGTGGGCTCTTTTTTTGGTTCCATATGAACTTTAAAGCCGTTTTTTTCCAATTCAGTGAAGAAAGTCATTGGTAGCTTGATGGGGATGGCATTGAATCTATAAATAACCTTGGGCAGTATGGACATTTTCACGATATTGATTCTTCCTATCCATGAGCATGGTATGTTCTTCCATTTGTTTGTGTCCTTTTTTATTTCACTGAGCAGTGGTTTGTAGTTCTCCGTGAAGAGGTCCTTTACATCCCTTGTAAGTTGGATTCCTAGGTATTTTATTCTCTTTGAAGAAATTGTGAATGGAAGTTCATTCATGATTTGGCTCTCTGTTTGTCTGTTACTGGTGTCTAAGAATGCTTGTGATTTTTGCACATTAATTTTGTATCCTGAGACTTTGCTGAAGTTGCTTATCAGCTTAAGGAGATTTTGGGCTGAGACAATGGGGTTTTCTAAATATACAATCATGTCATCTGCAAACAGGGACAATTTGACTTCTTCTTTTCCTAACTGAATACCCTTGATTTCTTTCTCTTGCCTGATTGCCCTAGCCAGAACTTCCAACACTATGTTGAATAGGAGTGGTGAGAGATGGCATCCCTGTCTTGTGCCAGTTTTCAGAAGGAATTTTTCCAGTTTTTGCCCATTCAGTATGATATTGGCTGTGGGTTTGTCATAAATAGCTCTTATTATTTTGAGGTACGTTCCATCAATACCGAATTTATTGAGCGTTTTTAGCATGAAGGGCTGTTGAATTTTGTCAAAAGCCTTTTCTGCATCTATTGAGATAATCATGTGGTTCTTGTCTTTGGTTCTGTTGATATGCTGGATTACATTTATTGATTTGCGAATGTTGAACCAGCCTTGCATCCCAGGGATGAAGCCCACTTGATCATGGTGGATAAGTTTTTGATGTGCTGCTGAATCCGGTTTGCCAGTATTTTATTGAGGATTTTTGCATCGATGTTCATCAGGGATATTGGTCTAAAATTCTCTTTTTTGTTGTGTCTCTGCCAGGCTTTGGTATCAGGATGATGTTGGCCTCATAAAATGAGTTAGGGAGGATTCCCTCTTTTTCTATTGATTGGAAGAGTTTCAGAAGGAATGGTACCAGCTCCTCCTTGTACCTCTGGTAGAATTCAGCTGTGAATCCATCTGGTCCTGGGCTTTTTTTGGTTGGTAGGCTATTAATTATTGTCTCAATTTCAGAGCCTGCTATTGGTCTATTCAGGGATTCAACTTCTTCCTGGTTTAGTCTTGGAAGAGTGTAAGTGTCCAGGAAATTATCCATTTCTTCTAGATTTTCTAGTTGATTTGCGTAGAGATGTTTATAGTATTCTCTGATGGTAGTTTGTATTTCTGTGGGGTCAGTGGTGATATCCCCTTTATCATTTTTTGTTGTATCTATTTGATTCTTCTCTCTTTTCTTCTTTATTAGTCTTGCTAGCGGTCTGTCAATTTTGTTGATCTTTTCAAAAAACCAACTCCTGGAATCATTGATTTTTTGGAGGGTTTTTTGTGTCTCTATCTCCTTCAGTTCTGCTCTGATGTTAGTTATTTCTTGCCTTCTGCTAGCTTTGGAATGTGTTTGCTCTTACTTCTCTAGTTCTTTTAATTGTGATGTTAGAGTGTCAATTTTAGATCTTTCCAGCTTTCTCTTGTGGGCATTTAGTGCTATAAATTTCCCTCTCCACACTGCTTTAAATGTGTCCCAGAGATTCTGGTATGTTGTATCTTTGTTCTCATTGGTTTCAAAGAACATCTTTATTTCTGCCTTCATTTCGTTATGTACCCAGTAGTCATTCAGGAGCAGGCTGTTTAGTTTCCATGTAGTTGAGCGGTTTTGATTGAGTTTCTTAGTCCTGAGTTCTAGTTTGATTGTACTGTGGTCTGAGATACTGTTTGTTATACTTTCTGTTCTTGTACATTTGCTGAGGAGTGCTTTACTTCCAATTATGTGGTCAATTTTGGAATAAGTGTGATGTGGTGCTGAGAAGAATGTATATTCTGTTGATTTTGGGTGGAGAGTGCCATAGATGTCTATTAGGTCTGCTTGCTGCAGAGATGAGTTCAATTCCTGGATATCCTTGTTAAGTTTAAGTCTCGTTGATCTGTCTAATGTTGACAGTGGGGTGTTGAAGTCTCCCATTATTGTTTTATGGGAGTCTAAGTCTCTTTGTAAGTCTCTAAGGACTTGCTTTATGAATCTGGGTGCTCCTGTATTGGGTGCATATATATTTAGGATAGTTAGCTCTTCCTGTTGAATTGATCTCTTTACCATTATGTAATGGCCTTCTTTGTCTCTTTTGATCTTTGATGGTTTAAAGTCTGTTTTATCAGAGACTAGGATTGCAACCCCTGCTTTTTTTTGTTCTCCATTTGCTTGGTAGATCCTCCTCCATCCCTTTATTTTGAGCCTATGTATGTCTCTGCATGTGAGATGGCTCTCCTGAAGACAGCAGACTGATGGGTCTTGACTCTTTATCCAGTTTGCCAGTCTGTGTCTTTTAATGGGAGCATTTAGTCCATTTACATTTAAGGTTAATATTGTTATGTGTGAACTTGATCCTGCCATTATGATATTAACTGGTTATTTTGCTCATTAGTTGATGCAGTTTCTTCCTAGCCTCGATGGTCTTTACATTTTGGCCTGTTTTTGCAATGGCTGGTACCGGTTGTTCCTTTCCATGTTTAGGGCTTCCTTCAGGGTCTCTTGTAAGGCAGGCCTGGTGGTGACAAAATCTCTAAGCATTTGCTTATCTGTAAAGGATTTTATTTCTCCTTCACTTATGGAACTTAGGTTGGCTGGATATGAAATTCTGGGTTTAAAATTCTTTTCTTTAAGAATGTTGAATATTGGCCCCCACTCTTTTCTGGCTTGTAGAGTTTCTGCCGAGAGATCTGCTGTTAGTCTGATGGGCTTCCCTTTGTGGGTAACCCGACCTTTCTCTCTGGCTGCCCTTAACATTTTTTTCTTCATTTCAACTTTGGTGAATCTGGCAATTATGTGTCTTGGAGTTGCTCTTCTCGAGGAGTATCTTGATGGCGTTCTCTGTATTTCCTGAATTTGACTGTTGGCCTGCCCTGCTAGGTTGGGGAAGTTCTCCTGGATGATATCCTGAAGAGTGTTTTCCAACTTGGTTCCATTTTCCCCCTCACTTTCAGGCACCCCAAACAGATGTAAATTTGATCTTTTTACATAATCCCATACTTCCTGCAGGCTTTGTTCATTTCTTTTTCTTCTTTTTACTTTTGGTTTCTCTTCTCGCTTCTTTCATTCATTTGATCCTCAATCGCTGATACTCTTTCTTCCAGTTGATCAAATCGGTTACTGAAGCTTGTGGATTTGTCACGTATTTCTCGTGTCATGGTTTTCATCTCTGTCATTTCGTTTATGACCTTCTCTACATTAATTATTCTAGCTATCAATTCTTCCACTCTTTTTTCAAGATTTTTAGTTTCTTTGCTCTGGATACGTAATTCCTCCTTTAGTTCTGAGAAGTTTGATGGACTGAAGCCTTCTTTTCTCATCTCGTCAAAGTCATTCTCTGACCAGCTTTGATCCATTGCTGGTGATGAGCTGTGCTCCTTTGCAGGGGGAGATGCGCTCTTATTTTTTGAATTTCCAGCTTTTCTGCCCTGTTTTTTTCCCCATCTTTGTGGTTTTATCTGCCTCTGGTCTTTGATGATGGTGACGTACTGATGGGGTTTTGGTGTAGGTGTCCTTCCTGTTTGATAGTTTTCCTTCTAATAGTCAGGACCCTCAGCTGTAGGTCTGTTGGAGATTGCTTGAGGTCCACTCCAGACCCTGTTTGCCTGGGTGTCAGCAGCAGAGGCTGCAGAAATAGAATATTGCTGAACAGTGAGTGTACCTGTCTGATTCTTACTTTGGAAGCTTCCTCTCAGGCGTGTACTCCACCGTGTGAGGTGTGGGGTGTCAGTCTGCCCCTAGTGGGGGATGTCTCCCAGTTAGACTACTCAGGGGTCAGGGACCCACTTGAGCAGGCAGTCTGTCCCTTCTCAGATCTCAGCCTCCATGCTGGGAGATCCACTGCTCTCTTCAAAGCTTTCAGACAGAGTCATTTGCGTCTGCAGAGGTTTCTGCTGCTTTTTTTTTTGTTTTGTTGTTGTTGTTTAGCTGTGCCCTGTCTCCAGAGGTGGAGTCTACAGAGACAGGCAGGTTTCCTTGAGCTGCTGTGAGCTCCACCCAGTTAGAGCTTCCCAGCGGCTTTGTTTACCAACTTAAGCCTCAGCAATGGCGGGCGCCCCTCCCCCAGACTCGCTGCTGCCTTGTGATTAGATCGCAGACTACTGTGCTAGCAATGAGGGAGGCTCCGTGGGCGTGGGACCCTCCCGGCCAGGTGTGGGATATAATCTCCTGGTGTGCCCATTTGCTTAAAGCGCAGTATTGGGGTGGGAGTTACCCGATTTTCCAGGTGTTGTGTGTCTCAGTTCCCCTGGCTAGGAAAAGGGATTCCCTTCCCCCTTGTGCTTCCCAGGTGAAGCGATGCCTTGCCCTGCTTCAGCTCTCACCGGTCAGGCTGCAGCAGCTGACCAGCACCGATTGTCCGGCACTCCCTAGTGAGATGACCCCAATACCTCAGTTGAAAATGCAGAAATCACCAGTCTTCTGTGTTGCTGGCACTGGGAGTTGGAGACTGGAGCTCTTCCTATTCGGCCGAGCTCAGATGATTTAAATTGGTTGGTCAGGGAAGATCTCTTAAAGGAGGTGCTATTTGAGCTGAGATTTGAACAGGCAGAAGATGCCAGCTCTAAAATATCAGGTGGGAGAACATTCTGAAGGCAGAAGCAATGGCTCGTACACTTGGCACTCAGTAAAGTGAGACTAAGAAGGCGAGTCGTGCTAAAATATAGTGGCTGAGAGAGAGAGAGAGGAGAGAGGAACAAGATGAGGTCAGATCAGGGAGGGCTTTGTAAGAAGCTGAGAAGTTGGGGTTTTATTCAGCGTGCACTTGCAGCCATGTAAGGATGTTGAGCAGTTGGAAACAAGAGTATACAATCTCAGGACAGGATCAAAGCAGGCAATACATATTTTGGAGTCATTGGCCTATAGATTATATTTAGGATCATGAGACAGAATGAAAATGTGCAAAGTGAAAACAACCAGTCCCAAGAGAGAAAACTAAGCTATTCCTATAATGTGATTCCCTGCCCTAAAGCCCTAAATGGTGACTGTGCTTCTTTCAGCTCGCGCCGGGAGTTGGAGACTGAAGCTGTTCCTATTTGGCCATCTTGCTCTGCACCCCCCTTTTTTTTATTATTATTATACTTTAAGTTCTAGGGTACATGTGCATAACGTGCAGGTTTGTTACATATGTATACTTGTGCCATGTTGGTGTGCTGCACCCATCAACTCGTGAGCACCCATCAACTCATCATTTACATCAGGTGTAACTCCCAATGCAATCCCTCCCCCCTCCCCCTTCCCCATGACAGGCCCTGGTGTGTGATGTTCTGCTTCCCAAGTCCAAGTGATCTCATTGTTCAGTTCTCACCTATGAGTGAGAACATGCGGTGTTTGGTTTTCTGTTCTTGCGATAGTTTGCTGAGAATGATGGTTTCCAGCTGCATCCATGTCTCTGCAAAGGGCACGAACTCATCATTTTTTATGGCTGCATAGTATTCCATGGTGTATATGTGCCACATTTTCTTAATCCAGTCTGTCACAGATGGACATTTGGGTTGATTCCAAGTCTTTACTATTGTGAATAGTGCTGCAATAAACATACGTGTGCATGTGTCTTTATAGTAGCATGATTTATAACCCTTTGGGTCTATACCCAGTAATGGGATGGCTGGGTCATATGTTACTTCTAGTTCTAGATCCTTGAGGAATCGCCATCCTGTTTTCCATAATGGTTGAACTAGTTTACAATCCCACCAACAGTGTAAAAGTGTTCCTATTTCTCCCCATCCTCTCCAGCACCTGTTGTTTCCTGACTTTTTAATGATTGCCATTCTAACTGGTGTGAGATGGTATCTCATTGTGGTTTTGATTTGCATTTCTCTGATGGCCAGTGATGATGAGCATTTTTTCATGTGTCTGTTGGCTGTATGCATGTCTTCTTTTGAGAAATGTCTGTTCATATACTTTACCCACTTTTTGATGAGGTTGTTTGTTTTTTTCTTGTAAATTTGTTTGAGTTCTTTGTAGGTT
>NW_022319215.1:0-3442 GCF_002776525.5 Piliocolobus tephrosceles
CCAGTCTTTCTTGCATAGCCCACTGAAAACACTCTTTTACTCAGCACAGCTGACAAACAAAAGTTGCTTAATATTTAGTCACAAGAGAAATATAAGTTAAAACTAAAATGCTATGCCAATCACAGCTGCCAAAATGGATTAATACAAAGAAAAAAGTACTGAAATTTACTTAAGTTAGGAACAATGAGAAATCCTATCCACTACTGAGTAGAAGCATAAATGTAAGCACTTTGGAAAACTGACACCATGTAATCCAGGAATTCCATGTCTAGGCATGTATCCAATGTAAATGCATGTTTATGTGAACTTCTAAAATGTTCAGGAATAGTCATTGCAGTGCTCCTTGTTGAACTAGCCATCTACATTGTTGTATAGATGGAATACCATACAGTGATGAAAATGACAAATCTTAATTACATACAACACATGTGGTTCTCACAAATAAAATGTGAAGCAAAAGAAGTCACATTTAAAAGAGTGCATACCTGATGCTTTCCTTTACACAAAATTGAAAATAGGCATAACTTATCTTTGTTGGCAGTCAGGATAGTTGTTAATTCTGTGTGGTGAAGTCACTGGAAGGGGAAATGAACGAGGCTTCTCTGGTGCTTGTAATACTGCATGTCTTAATATGGGCGTTCATTATGATTATGTACCTGTTTTCAGCTTTTACAAAATTAATTGCAGTTTATACTCACGACTCTTCTGCTTTTCTCAATTGTACTTCAACAGAAGTGTAGAATAGAAAATTATTTAGCTGCATGAAGAATATGTAGCAGAAAAGCTATATATTTATCTGTATAATTTTTACTCTTCGAATTATTTCTTTAGGATAAATTACTGATAAAGAATTTCTAGATGGAAAATGCAAAATATTTTGCAGTTTTCACTGTAATATTGCCAGAATAGCCTCCATAAATAAAGCCGGATTTCTATCAAATTTACATACAAAAAAGGCAATCGTATCTTTGTAGCCTTAACTGTATTTGATCTTAACATGTTTTTCTGTTATTCCAAGAAGCCTATTATTTTTAAAATTTCATTTAATTATACTTCAAATATTGACTTACTTTTTGTTTTTTCTTTTGGAAGAATTATCTGTACGTATCCTTTCACCATAACTAGGCCAAGAATTTTGCTCCATGTTTAAATGTCAGTCTGCAAAGATATTCCTGTCCTCAACTTCAAACAGAAGGAGTAACGTAACACACAGTTTTCAGATAGTCATAAACTAAGAAAGCAATCTAACAGATTCTGTGCTGTGTAATTATTAGTCTCTATCTGCTGAGTCAGAGCTCATTAGAGAAACATTAGGGGGCTTCATGTCTCTCACTGATTGTATGTGCAACATCTATGAACTGTAAATGGGATTAACGTGGATACAGTCAGGAGAGGTTCAATGGGCAAATTTTAAAATAATCATTTTCTAACTGGAGTGATACACCGCAGGTTTCTCAGTAATGTGGAACTCTTGGGGACCTGATTCATTTAGCCTTTGACTTCATTTAGCACAGTATACCCACAGGAAAACTTTATGGCATTTTAAGTGTGTTTGCTATCTTGCATTATTGCTTACACAACCAGAGTTATGTTTGCCAGCTCTATTTTTTTTTTTTTTTTAGGCCATAGTATTTTTCAGTTTTTGTCATCAGACTTTGTTCTTATGCACTTTGTTGAATGGGGAAAACATTGTTTTTACAATTGGAATACGTCTCAGGTTTGCCATAAATAATTTTTTAAGCAGATAGTTTAAAAAAAATTAAATGAAAGTTCCACATTCAAAAAGCATAACTTTCTTTTCTTCATTACATCTCTCACTGGCCATCTAATTGCTGGGTCTCTGGAGTTGATTAAGGAGCTGACTATAAAACCTGGGCCTCTAATGCCATCAGCAGTATTAATGGTAAATTGTCTTTCTAGTTTTCAGTGTGACAGTTGGTAATTGTTCAAGAAAATCATGATTGCTATGTCCCTTCTCTTGATATTCAGAGTTTCAAGAAACACAAGCCAACTTTTCAGAGAAATAAAGCTAAGTGTTGTATATTTCAGTTCTGGGAATGAGTACCTATGTAAATATTAAAAGTTCTTTGTAAATGTGTAAATATTAAAAGTTCATCCGTATTAGGCAGTCATTACAGACTTATAGATTAGTGGTCAATAAAATTTTTAGTATGATCAAGATCACCTGTAGGGTTTATTACACCAAAGATGGTTGGCCCCACCCCTAAAGTTTTGGTTCGTTTTGTTTGCATTGCTAACAAGGTCCCAGGTGATGCCGATGCCTCTGGTCAGGAGATTTCACTTTGGAAACCACCGATATAGATAACAGCTGTAGTTCAATGGCTAAGTGGAGAGGCAACTAGAAGCTGTTTCCCTGTAGTTCAGGTAACTTCACAGCCTCACTTCCATTCTAGAAACTCTACTGGAATGTACCTTTTTGAGGGTCGTGTTATTTTAAGAATAATATTATTTCTATTTTATTTACTGATATGGTTTGGCCCCACCCAAATCTCACCTTGACTTGTAATAATCACCAGGTGTCAAGGGTGGGACCAGGTAGAGCTCATTGAATCATGGGGCCAATTTCCAGCATACTGTTCTCGTGGTAGTGAGTAAGTCTCATGAGATCTGATGGTTTTATAAATGTGAGTTCCCCTGCAAGCTCTCTCTCTTGTCTTCTGCCATGCAAGACATGACTTTGCTCCTCCTTTGCCTTCTGCCATGATTGTGAGGTCTCCCCAGCCATGTGGAAATGTGAGTCTACTAAACTTCCTTCCTTTATAAATTACTCGGTCTTGGGTATGTCTTTATTAGCAGCATGAGAATGGACTAATCCATTTACAAAATGAGTCATTAGTAAGTATTATATTGTATTGGTAACAAATTGGGCCACATCACAAGTGTGCTTGAGCACAGCAGTTGAGACTGGCTCTCCAAGGGAATAGCTTCTGGTTGCCTCTCCAACCAGCCATTGCTGCTGTCTTCCTCTGATGTCCCAATCTTAGCCCCACCACTCACTTCAGTTATTCCCCTGACCCCCGCCCTTGTCCTCAAATATTCTCCATGATGAATGTCCTGAAGTTCTACAGTGTCTGCATGCTCCAGAACCTTCTCTGCAGTCTCTCCAGTGATCACTGCCAAACAGTAGGCCAGTCATTTTTGATACATTCATGTTTCAATGATCAAACTCCCAATCCCATCCCCATAACCCCTCCCACCCTGTTTTTTCTTTTCACACAGCTTCTGTGTCTTTTGATTACCTGGAAATTTTCAAGTGACAGAATTTCAGTGAAAGTGCTAGAGATCACTTCACCACAGTATCTTTATGAGCCTTTTAATGCCATTTTCATGGTAGCACTTGGGCAGGGCCTTCTGAAGGTGACACAGAAAGCAGGCCAGTCTTTCTTGCATAGCCCACTGAAAACACTCTTTTACTCAGCAC
>NW_022319216.1:0-3442 GCF_002776525.5 Piliocolobus tephrosceles
GTGCTGAGTAAAAGAGTGTTTTCAGTGGGCTATGCAAGAAAGACTGGCCTGCTTTCTGTGTCACCTTCAGAAGGCCCTGCCCAAGTGCTACCATGAAAATGGCATTAAAAGGCTCATAAAGATACTGTGGTGAAGTGATCTCTAGCACTTTCACTGAAATTCTGTCACTTGAAAATTTCCAGGTAATCAAAAGACACAGAAGCTGTGTGAAAAGAAAAAACAGGGTGGGAGGGGTTATGGGGATGGGATTGGGAGTTTGATCATTGAAACATGAATGTATCAAAAATGACTGGCCTACTGTTTGGCAGTGATCACTGGAGAGACTGCAGAGAAGGTTCTGGAGCATGCAGACACTGTAGAACTTCAGGACATTCATCATGGAGAATATTTGAGGACAAGGGCGGGGGTCAGGGGAATAACTGAAGTGAGTGGTGGGGCTAAGATTGGGACATCAGAGGAAGACAGCAGCAATGGCTGGTTGGAGAGGCAACCAGAAGCTATTCCCTTGGAGAGCCAGTCTCAACTGCTGTGCTCAAGCACACTTGTGATGTGGCCCAATTTGTTACCAATACAATATAATACTTACTAATGACTCATTTTGTAAATGGATTAGTCCATTCTCATGCTGCTAATAAAGACATACCCAAGACCGAGTAATTTATAAAGGAAGGAAGTTTAGTAGACTCACATTTCCACATGGCTGGGGAGACCTCACAATCATGGCAGAAGGCAAAGGAGGAGCAAAGTCATGTCTTGCATGGCAGAAGACAAGAGAGAGAGCTTGCAGGGGAACTCACATTTATAAAACCATCAGATCTCATGAGACTTACTCACTACCACGAGAACAGTATGCTGGAAATTGGCCCCATGATTCAATGAGCTCTACCTGGTCCCACCCTTGACACCTGGTGATTATTACAAGTCAAGGTGAGATTTGGGTGGGGCCAAACCATATCAGTAAATAAAATAGAAATAATATTATTCTTAAAATAACACGACCCTCAAAAAGGTACATTCCAGTAGAGTTTCTAGAATGGAAGTGAGGCTGTGAAGTTACCTGAACTACAGGGAAACAGCTTCTAGTTGCCTCTCCACTTAGCCATTGAACTACAGCTGTTATCTATATCGGTGGTTTCCAAAGTGAAATCTCCTGACCAGAGGCATCGGCATCACCTGGGACCTTGTTAGCAATGCAAACAAAACGAACCAAAACTTTAGGGGTGGGGCCAACCATCTTTGGTGTAATAAACCCTACAGGTGATCTTGATCATACTAAAAATTTTATTGACCACTAATCTATAAGTCTGTAATGACTGCCTAATACGGATGAACTTTTAATATTTACACATTTACAAAGAACTTTTAATATTTACATAGGTACTCATTCCCAGAACTGAAATATACAACACTTAGCTTTATTTCTCTGAAAAGTTGGCTTGTGTTTCTTGAAACTCTGAATATCAAGAGAAGGGACATAGCAATCATGATTTTCTTGAACAATTACCAACTGTCACACTGAAAACTAGAAAGACAATTTACCATTAATACTGCTGATGGCATTAGAGGCCCAGGTTTTATAGTCAGCTCCTTAATCAACTCCAGAGACCCAGCAATTAGATGGCCAGTGAGAGATGTAATGAAGAAAAGAAAGTTATGCTTTTTGAATGTGGAACTTTCATTTAATTTTTTTTAAACTATCTGCTTAAAAAATTATTTATGGCAAACCTGAGACGTATTCCAATTGTAAAAACAATGTTTTCCCCATTCAACAAAGTGCATAAGAACAAAGTCTGATGACAAAAACTGAAAAATACTATGGCCTAAAAAAAAAAAAAAAATAGAGCTGGCAAACATAACTCTGGTTGTGTAAGCAATAATGCAAGATAGCAAACACACTTAAAATGCCATAAAGTTTTCCTGTGGGTATACTGTGCTAAATGAAGTCAAAGGCTAAATGAATCAGGTCCCCAAGAGTTCCACATTACTGAGAAACCTGCGGTGTATCACTCCAGTTAGAAAATGATTATTTTAAAATTTGCCCATTGAACCTCTCCTGACTGTATCCACGTTAATCCCATTTACAGTTCATAGATGTTGCACATACAATCAGTGAGAGACATGAAGCCCCCTAATGTTTCTCTAATGAGCTCTGACTCAGCAGATAGAGACTAATAATTACACAGCACAGAATCTGTTAGATTGCTTTCTTAGTTTATGACTATCTGAAAACTGTGTGTTACGTTACTCCTTCTGTTTGAAGTTGAGGACAGGAATATCTTTGCAGACTGACATTTAAACATGGAGCAAAATTCTTGGCCTAGTTATGGTGAAAGGATACGTACAGATAATTCTTCCAAAAGAAAAAACAAAAAGTAAGTCAATATTTGAAGTATAATTAAATGAAATTTTAAAAATAATAGGCTTCTTGGAATAACAGAAAAACATGTTAAGATCAAATACAGTTAAGGCTACAAAGATACGATTGCCTTTTTTGTATGTAAATTTGATAGAAATCCGGCTTTATTTATGGAGGCTATTCTGGCAATATTACAGTGAAAACTGCAAAATATTTTGCATTTTCCATCTAGAAATTCTTTATCAGTAATTTATCCTAAAGAAATAATTCGAAGAGTAAAAATTATACAGATAAATATATAGCTTTTCTGCTACATATTCTTCATGCAGCTAAATAATTTTCTATTCTACACTTCTGTTGAAGTACAATTGAGAAAAGCAGAAGAGTCGTGAGTATAAACTGCAATTAATTTTGTAAAAGCTGAAAACAGGTACATAATCATAATGAACGCCCATATTAAGACATGCAGTATTACAAGCACCAGAGAAGCCTCGTTCATTTCCCCTTCCAGTGACTTCACCACACAGAATTAACAACTATCCTGACTGCCAACAAAGATAAGTTATGCCTATTTTCAATTTTGTGTAAAGGAAAGCATCAGGTATGCACTCTTTTAAATGTGACTTCTTTTGCTTCACATTTTATTTGTGAGAACCACATGTGTTGTATGTAATTAAGATTTGTCATTTTCATCACTGTATGGTATTCCATCTATACAACAATGTAGATGGCTAGTTCAACAAGGAGCACTGCAATGACTATTCCTGAACATTTTAGAAGTTCACATAAACATGCATTTACATTGGATACATGCCTAGACATGGAATTCCTGGATTACATGGTGTCAGTTTTCCAAAGTGCTTACATTTATGCTTCTACTCAGTAGTGGATAGGATTTCTCATTGTTCCTAACTTAAGTAAATTTCAGTACTTTTTTCTTTGTATTAATCCATTTTGGCAGCTGTGATTGGCATAGCATTTTAGTTTTAACTTATATTTCTCTTGTGACTAAATATTAAGCAACTTTTGTTTGTCAGCTGTGCTGAGTAAAAGAGTGTTTTCAGTGGGCTATGCAAGAAAGACTGG
>NW_022319217.1:0-1458 GCF_002776525.5 Piliocolobus tephrosceles
AAAAGGATGCATGGGGCTGAGTACAGGAATCAGCACTGGGGCTGGGGTTCTGGGAGCAGTGGTGCAGCAGGGGGTGAGCTGCAGGGGGAAAGGAGGATGAACCAAGGGGAAGGCGTCCCCCACTCCCAGTGCTCACCGGCCACCTGCAGGCTGACAGCAGCGCTGCCAAAATCCCGGATGCTCACGAAGCAGGTGAAGCTGCCCTCGTCTGCCACACGCACGCGCTGCAGCCTCAAGGATGCGTTGCCCTGTGCCAGCAGGTCCAGGAAGAGTGCCGTGCGGTTGGCATAGGCGCTGCCCTGGTCCCGGCCCTCGGTGAAACTGTGCACCAGCTGTTTGGTATCTGTCAGCTGCCAGATGAGGTTGAGCTGTGCCAGGCTAAAGCCAGGCTCGGGGGAGAAGGAGCAGCGCAGGGTGGCATCGGTGCCCACCAGGGCTACCACCGGGTCCTCAGGGACCTGGACCTCCACGGCTCCTGGGGGTGGGGTCAGAGGGGCAGGGTGATGAGGAGAAGCAGGACTCTCCAGGCTACCATCCAAGTCTCCCAACCTCTTCCCCCATCAACTCGCAGACCCTGTTCCATCTTCCTATTTTCTTCTTAGATGCAAAAGTAAATTAAGCCTGAGGACTCTCAGATATGGAGTCTTCCCAGTCCTCTGAGAACAATCACAGCAGGTGGATCTTGGCCTGACCAGATCAATCCCAGGGCCACGCCTGGGGTAGGTGACCCTCACCAACTCCAGCCCTGGTGAATCCTGCCATCAGGACTCCTTTCTTTCTCCCACCCCTCTGCTAACCCAGATGTGGCTCCAGTCTTCCCAGAGGCTTCCAGAGCCTTGAAGTCAGGAAAGCCAAGAAGGCCTGTGATTGCTCCGCCCCCAACCCCATCCAATGAACACCCCCACCTCCCCGTTATCTTTCTCCCTATCATTAGGAGGCAACTCGCTGTTCCAGGAGACTGAAGGTGGGGCCAGATTCGGAGCTCCCAACCCCTGCTGATAGAAGCAGAACCCCCCTCCCCCAGGTGGACATTTAAGCAAAGAAACCTGTGGGGCTTCTCTGGGGTGTGATGGTGATGGAGCCGTGTGCGTCCTGCTGCAGCACGGGGTTGCGCACCAGGCAGCTGTAGGTGCCATTTGCACCCAGCACCACCCGCAGGACGCTATGCACATCAAACAAGCCCTGCTCATTGGCCATCTGCGACGTGGTCACGTTGCCAGTCAGGGGCGCACCCTGCCCATCCTGCCAGAACACCTCAGCCTCAGGGTAGCCTCGGTAGCTGGAGCACGTGATGGTCACCGTGTCCCCGGGCTGCAGGTCCTTGTTAGGCTCCAGGGTCATGCTGGGCTTCGAGTAGGGAGCTGGAGGTGGCAGAGGACAGGGGTCAAGGGCAGGGCAATGGCAGACGACGAAAAGGATGCATGGGGCTGAGTACAGGAATCAGCACTGGGGCTGGGG
>NW_022319218.1:0-1458 GCF_002776525.5 Piliocolobus tephrosceles
CCCCAGCCCCAGTGCTGATTCCTGTACTCAGCCCCATGCATCCTTTTCGTCGTCTGCCATTGCCCTGCCCTTGACCCCTGTCCTCTGCCACCTCCAGCTCCCTACTCGAAGCCCAGCATGACCCTGGAGCCTAACAAGGACCTGCAGCCCGGGGACACGGTGACCATCACGTGCTCCAGCTACCGAGGCTACCCTGAGGCTGAGGTGTTCTGGCAGGATGGGCAGGGTGCGCCCCTGACTGGCAACGTGACCACGTCGCAGATGGCCAATGAGCAGGGCTTGTTTGATGTGCATAGCGTCCTGCGGGTGGTGCTGGGTGCAAATGGCACCTACAGCTGCCTGGTGCGCAACCCCGTGCTGCAGCAGGACGCACACGGCTCCATCACCATCACACCCCAGAGAAGCCCCACAGGTTTCTTTGCTTAAATGTCCACCTGGGGGAGGGGGGTTCTGCTTCTATCAGCAGGGGTTGGGAGCTCCGAATCTGGCCCCACCTTCAGTCTCCTGGAACAGCGAGTTGCCTCCTAATGATAGGGAGAAAGATAACGGGGAGGTGGGGGTGTTCATTGGATGGGGTTGGGGGCGGAGCAATCACAGGCCTTCTTGGCTTTCCTGACTTCAAGGCTCTGGAAGCCTCTGGGAAGACTGGAGCCACATCTGGGTTAGCAGAGGGGTGGGAGAAAGAAAGGAGTCCTGATGGCAGGATTCACCAGGGCTGGAGTTGGTGAGGGTCACCTACCCCAGGCGTGGCCCTGGGATTGATCTGGTCAGGCCAAGATCCACCTGCTGTGATTGTTCTCAGAGGACTGGGAAGACTCCATATCTGAGAGTCCTCAGGCTTAATTTACTTTTGCATCTAAGAAGAAAATAGGAAGATGGAACAGGGTCTGCGAGTTGATGGGGGAAGAGGTTGGGAGACTTGGATGGTAGCCTGGAGAGTCCTGCTTCTCCTCATCACCCTGCCCCTCTGACCCCACCCCCAGGAGCCGTGGAGGTCCAGGTCCCTGAGGACCCGGTGGTAGCCCTGGTGGGCACCGATGCCACCCTGCGCTGCTCCTTCTCCCCCGAGCCTGGCTTTAGCCTGGCACAGCTCAACCTCATCTGGCAGCTGACAGATACCAAACAGCTGGTGCACAGTTTCACCGAGGGCCGGGACCAGGGCAGCGCCTATGCCAACCGCACGGCACTCTTCCTGGACCTGCTGGCACAGGGCAACGCATCCTTGAGGCTGCAGCGCGTGCGTGTGGCAGACGAGGGCAGCTTCACCTGCTTCGTGAGCATCCGGGATTTTGGCAGCGCTGCTGTCAGCCTGCAGGTGGCCGGTGAGCACTGGGAGTGGGGGACGCCTTCCCCTTGGTTCATCCTCCTTTCCCCCTGCAGCTCACCCCCTGCTGCACCACTGCTCCCAGAACCCCAGCCCCAGTGCTGATTCCTGTACTCAGCCCCATGCATCCTTTT
>NW_022319219.1:0-2714 GCF_002776525.5 Piliocolobus tephrosceles
ATCCTCATATGAAACTAGAGAGAAGCTTCCCTAGAAACTTCTTGTTGATGTGTGAATTCATCTCACAGAGTTACACTTGTGTTTCATGGAGCAGGCAATTAACACTGTGTTTGAAGAACCTAAGAAAGGTTACTTTGGATCGCTTAGAGGCCTACGCTGATAAAGGAAATATCATCCTTTAAAAACGAGAGAGAAGCTTTCTGAGGCATTTCTTTGTGATCTGTGAATTCACCTCACAGAGTTACAACTTATTCCTCAGGAAGCAGTTTTCTAACACTCTTTTCGTGGAATCTGCACATTGATATCTGGGAGCCAATTCGGGCCCATTGGGAGAAAGCAAGTATCCTCAGAGAACAACTAGAGAATAGCTTTCTGAGAGATTGCTTTCTGATGGGAGACTTCATCACACAGAGTTCCACCCTTCACTTCTTGGAACAGTTTGTTAAGTGTCTTGTCGTGGATTCTGTAATGTGATATTTGGTAGCTCATTGAGGGCTATAGTGAAAAAGGATATATCCTCAGACAGACACTGGAAAGAAGCCTTCTCAGAAACTGCATTGCGATGTATGAATGCAACTCACAGAGTAACACGTTTCTCTTCAGCCAACAGTTGGATAACACAGTTTTCTGGAAATCTGCAATGGGATATTTCTTAGCGCAGTGTAGCTAATGGAGACAAAGGAAATATCCTCATATGAAAACTAGAAAGAATCTTCCCTACAAACGTCATGTTGATGTGTGAATTCATCTCACAGAGTTACACTTACGTTTCATTTAGCAGGCCATTAACACTGTCTTTGAAGAACCTAAGAAAGGTTACTTTGGATCGCTTTGAGGCCTAGGCTGATAAAGGAAATATCATCCGTTAAAAAGGAGAGAGAAGCTTTCTGAGATATTTCTTTGTGGTCTGTGAATTCATCTCACAGAGTTACAACTTATTCCTCAGGAAGCAGTTTGCGAACACTCTTTTCGTGGAATCTGCACAGTGATATCTGGGAACCAATTCGGCCCCATTGGGAAAAAGCAAGTATCCTCAGAGAACAACTAGAGAATTGCTTTCTGAGAGATTGCTTTCTGATGTGTGACTTCATCACACAGAGTTCCACCCTTCCGTTCTTGGAACAGTTTCCTAACAGTCCTTTTGTGGATTCTGCAATGTGATATTTGGGAGCTCATTGAGGGCTATGGTGAAAAAGGATATATCTTCAGACAGACACTGGAAAGAAGCGTTCTGAGAAACTGCATTGCAATCAGTGAATGCACCTCACAGAGTTACACGTTTTTCTTCAGTCAACATTTTGTTAACACAGTTTTCTGGAAATCAGCAATGGGATATTTCTTAGCGCAGTGAAGTTAATGGAGACAAAGGAAATATCCTCCTATGAAAACTAGAAAAAGCTTCCCTAGAAACTTCTTGTTGATGTATGAATTCATCTCACAGAGTTACACTTGTGTTTCATGGAGCAGGCCTTTAACACTGTCTTTGAAGAACCTAAGAAAGGTTACATTGGAATGCTTTGAGGCCTAGGCTGATAAAGGAAATATCATCCGTTAAAAAAGAGAGAGAAGCTTTCTGCGACATTTCCTTGTGGTCTGTGAATTCATCTCACAGAGTTACAACTTATTCCTCAGGAAGCAGTTTGCTAACACTCTTTTCATGGAATCTGCACAGTGATATCTTGGAGCCAATTCAGGCCCATTGGGAAAAAGCAAGTATCCTCAGAGAACAACCTCAGAATAGCGTTCTGAGAGATTGCTTTCTGATGTGTGACTTCATCACACAGAGTTCAACCCTTCCCATCTTGGGACCGTTTGCTAACAGTCTTGTCGTGGATTCTGCAGTATGATATTTGGGAGCTCATTGAGGGCTATGGTGAAAAAAGATATATCCTCAGACAAACACTGGAAAGAAGCCTTCTGAGAAACTGCATTGCGAAGTGTGAATGTAACTCTCAGAGTTACACGTTTCTCTACAGCCAACAGTTTGCTGACACAGTTTTCTAGAAATCTGCAATGGGATACTTCTTAGTGCAGTGAAGCTAATGGAGAAAAGTAAATATCCTCATATGAAACTAGAGAGAAGCTTGCCTAGAAACTTCTTGTAGATGTGTGAATTCATCTCACAGAGTTACACTTGTGTTTCATGGAGCACACCATTAACACTGTGTTTGAAGAACCTAAGAAAGGTTACTTTGGATCGCTTTGAGGCCTACGCTGATAAAGGAAATATCATCCGTTAAAAATGAGAGAGAAGGATTCTGAGACATTTTCTGTGATCTGTGAATTCACCTCACAGAGTTACAACTTATTCCTCAGGAAGCAGTTTGCTAACACTCTTTTCGTGGAATCTGCACATTGATATCTGGGAGCCAATTCGGGCCCATTGGGAAAAAGCAAGTATCCTCAGGGAACAACTAGAGAATACCTTTCTGAGAGATAGCTTTCTGATGTGTGACTTCATCACATAGAGTTCCACCCTTCCGTTCTTGGGAGAGTTTGCTAACAGTCTTGTCGTGAATTCTGCAATGTGATATTTGGGAGCTTATTGAGGGTTATAGTGAAAAAAGATATATCCTCAGACAGACAGAGGAAAGAAGCGTTCTGAGAACCTGCATTGCAATGAGTGAATGCAACTTACAGAGTTACACGTTTCTCTTCAGCCAAGACTTTGCTAACACAGTTTTCTGGAAATCTGCAATGGGATATTTCTTAGC
>NW_022319220.1:0-2714 GCF_002776525.5 Piliocolobus tephrosceles
GCTAAGAAATATCCCATTGCAGATTTCCAGAAAACTGTGTTAGCAAAGTCTTGGCTGAAGAGAAACGTGTAACTCTGTAAGTTGCATTCACTCATTGCAATGCAGGTTCTCAGAACGCTTCTTTCCTCTGTCTGTCTGAGGATATATCTTTTTTCACTATAACCCTCAATAAGCTCCCAAATATCACATTGCAGAATTCACGACAAGACTGTTAGCAAACTCTCCCAAGAACGGAAGGGTGGAACTCTATGTGATGAAGTCACACATCAGAAAGCTATCTCTCAGAAAGGTATTCTCTAGTTGTTCCCTGAGGATACTTGCTTTTTCCCAATGGGCCCGAATTGGCTCCCAGATATCAATGTGCAGATTCCACGAAAAGAGTGTTAGCAAACTGCTTCCTGAGGAATAAGTTGTAACTCTGTGAGGTGAATTCACAGATCACAGAAAATGTCTCAGAATCCTTCTCTCTCATTTTTAACGGATGATATTTCCTTTATCAGCGTAGGCCTCAAAGCGATCCAAAGTAACCTTTCTTAGGTTCTTCAAACACAGTGTTAATGGTGTGCTCCATGAAACACAAGTGTAACTCTGTGAGATGAATTCACACATCTACAAGAAGTTTCTAGGCAAGCTTCTCTCTAGTTTCATATGAGGATATTTACTTTTCTCCATTAGCTTCACTGCACTAAGAAGTATCCCATTGCAGATTTCTAGAAAACTGTGTCAGCAAACTGTTGGCTGTAGAGAAACGTGTAACTCTGAGAGTTACATTCACACTTCGCAATGCAGTTTCTCAGAAGGCTTCTTTCCAGTGTTTGTCTGAGGATATATCTTTTTTCACCATAGCCCTCAATGAGCTCCCAAATATCATACTGCAGAATCCACGACAAGACTGTTAGCAAACGGTCCCAAGATGGGAAGGGTTGAACTCTGTGTGATGAAGTCACACATCAGAAAGCAATCTCTCAGAACGCTATTCTGAGGTTGTTCTCTGAGGATACTTGCTTTTTCCCAATGGGCCTGAATTGGCTCCAAGATATCACTGTGCAGATTCCATGAAAAGAGTGTTAGCAAACTGCTTCCTGAGGAATAAGTTGTAACTCTGTGAGATGAATTCACAGACCACAAGGAAATGTCGCAGAAAGCTTCTCTCTCTTTTTTAACGGATGATATTTCCTTTATCAGCCTAGGCCTCAAAGCATTCCAATGTAACCTTTCTTAGGTTCTTCAAAGACAGTGTTAAAGGCCTGCTCCATGAAACACAAGTGTAACTCTGTGAGATGAATTCATACATCAACAAGAAGTTTCTAGGGAAGCTTTTTCTAGTTTTCATAGGAGGATATTTCCTTTGTCTCCATTAACTTCACTGCGCTAAGAAATATCCCATTGCTGATTTCCAGAAAACTGTGTTAACAAAATGTTGACTGAAGAAAAACGTGTAACTCTGTGAGGTGCATTCACTGATTGCAATGCAGTTTCTCAGAACGCTTCTTTCCAGTGTCTGTCTGAAGATATATCCTTTTTCACCATAGCCCTCAATGAGCTCCCAAATATCACATTGCAGAATCCACAAAAGGACTGTTAGGAAACTGTTCCAAGAACGGAAGGGTGGAACTCTGTGTGATGAAGTCACACATCAGAAAGCAATCTCTCAGAAAGCAATTCTCTAGTTATTCTCTGAGGATACTTGCTTTTTCCCAATGGGGCCGAATTGGTTCCCAGATATCACTGTGCAGATTCCACGAAAAGAGTGTTCGCAAACTGCTTCCTGAGGAATAAGTTGTAACTCTGTGAGATGAATTCACAGACCACAAAGAAATATCTCAGAAAGCTTCTCTCTCGTTTTTAACGGATGATATTTCCTTTATCAGTCTAGGCCTCAAAGCGATCCAAAGTAACCTTTCTTAGGTTCTTCAAAGACAGTGTTAATGGCCTGCTAAATGAAACGTAAGTGTAACTCTGTGAGATGAATTCACACATCAACATGACGTTTGTAGGGAAGCTTCTTTCTAGTTTTCATATGAGGATATTTCCTTTGTCTCCATTAGCTACACTGCGCTAAGAAATATCCCATTGCAGATTTCCAGAAAACTGTGTTATCCAACTGTTGGTTGAAGAGAAACGTGTTACTCTGTGAGTTGCATTCACACATCACAATGCAGTTTCTGAGAAGGCTTCTTTCCAGTGTCTGTCTGAGGATATATCCTTTTTCACTATAGCCCTCAATGAGCTACCAAATATCACATTACAGAATCCACGACAAGACACTTAACAAACTGTTCCAAGAAGTGAAGGGTGGAACTCTGTGTGATGAAGTCTCCCATCAGAAAGCAATCTCTCAGAAAGCTATTCTCTAGTTGTTCTCTGAGGATACTTGCTTTCTCCCAATGGGCCCGAATTGGCTCCCAGATAATACTGTGCAGATTCCACGAAAAGAGTGTTAGAAAACTGCTTCCTGAGGAATAAGTTGTAACTCTGTGAGGTGAATTCACAGATCACAAAGAAATGCCTCAGAAAGCTTCTCTCTCGTTTTTAAAGGATGATATTTCCTTTATCAGCGTAGGCCTCTAAGCGATCCAAAGTAACCTTTCTTAGGTTCTTCAAACACAGTGTTAATTGCCTGCTCCATGAAACACAAGTGTAACTCTGTGAGATGAATTCACACATCAACAAGAAGTTTCTAGGGAAGCTTCTCTCTAGTTTCATATGAGGAT
>NW_022319221.1:0-1537 GCF_002776525.5 Piliocolobus tephrosceles
TATAATAATTATTATTATATTATATTATTATTATATTAATATAATATAATAATAATAATAATTATTATTATTTTTTGAGACAGAGTCTCGCTCTGTCACCCAGGCTGGAGTGCAGTGGCACTATCTCGGCTCACTGCAAGCTCCGCCTCCCAGGTTCACGCCATTCTCCTGCCTCAGCCTCCGAGTAGCTGGGACTACAGGCGCCGGCCACCTCGCCCGGCTAATTTTTTGTATTTTTAGTAGAGACGGGGTTTCACTGTGTTAGTCAGGATGGTCTCGATCTCCTGGTCTTGTGATTCGCCCGTCTCGGCCTCCCAAAGTGCTGGGATTATAGGCGTGAGCCACCGTGCCCGGCCTACGATTATTATTTTAATAGAGACAGCTCTCAGTATGTTGTCCAGGCTGGTCTTGAACTCCTGGCCTCAAGTGATCCTCCTGCCTCAGACTCCCAAAGTGCTAGGATTATAGGTGTGAGCCACCATTCCCAGCCTATCCTGTACTTTTGAATCAGCTACATTGCACATCATATTATAGTTGCCTGGGTCCTTGTCAGCCTTTCCTGCACAGCAGGGAAGGTGACCATGTCGTCCACCTCTCTCTCCCAGCTCCTAATTTAAGACCTGATGAAGAGGGACTCAACCCAAACTTATTGATCAGATGAATATTGATTTGTGAATCTGGTCGGAGTTAGTGGATCCTCACCTGCCCCAACCTCATCTATGCTACTACAGCAACAAGGGCTTTCTGGCCCTGAAAAGGACATGATCTAGCTTACTTGTCCATCAGGGTGCCAGTCAACCTCTCTCTCTTCTGGAATCTCAGATAGCTTGATTGGATTCTTTATAATTACACCAGAAAAGAGTAAGTGTTTACCCTGGGCAATGAGCTCTAAAAGAAATGAAATGTCCTTCATGAGACCCCAAACTGAAGCAAAAGGAAGGTTGGAATGGAGGTCTTCCAACATGATATCCAGGACTCTTTCTACAGAACCCTTACTACTTTCTTTGGGCAGGAGGCAGGTCTTATGCTTCCTCAAGATGCCAGCACCTAGGACAGGAACTGGTACAGAATTCATAGCCAATGAGTGTTTATTGAATGAATAAAGAAAGAGGGAAATTCTATACATAAACATGCTCACAAACACACACTCACATGCACACAATATCTTTTCCACAAAATTTAAAAACAGAGTGGTAAACTCACAAAAACAGCCACAGAACTTGTGACTTTCCGTATCATTAGGCATGACTGTGCCACCATCAGGAATGAAATGCACCAGTGGAACAAAAGGTAACCAAGGATCTTGCACTCTTTTAAAAAGAAATTATTTTTATAGAGACAGGATCTCGCTCTGTTGCCCAGACTAGAGTGCAGTGGTGTAATCATGGCTCACTGCAGCCTCCAATTCCTGGGCTGAAGTGATCTTTCCCACTCAGCATCACTGCAGGTATGCAGTGCCATGCCCAGCTAATTTTGGTGGTTTTTTTTTTTTTTTTCCAGACAGTGTTTCTTTTTTTTTTTTTTTTTTTTTTTTTGA
>NW_022319222.1:0-6341 GCF_002776525.5 Piliocolobus tephrosceles
GTAAACATCTTAAGTTTGCCTTTGTTTTAAAAAGACATTTAAAAATCATTAAATAATTCTAGGTTGGTTGTTTTGGGTATTTCTATAAATATTCTTGACAGCTTTTCTGGAACACAGTTAAATTACTAGGAAACAGTTTAATCCGTGTGGGTCTCGCTTTTGTATTTTGTTAGGTGAGACCAAAGCAGCATTTAATCTAGGGTTAATTCTTCCTTGTTACTGAAGCAAGACTCTTTTTAATACTCCCATCAACTAAGAAGTTTTCCATTCTAGCTGTTGGGAAAATCCGCTATTAGAGGATGGTATTCATCTGATCCTTTGGGGTGGCTGCTTCCTTATGCTTGGCTAAGTTTCTTCACAGGCACACATTGATCAGTACTTTAGTTGGACCCCCTGCAGGTCTCCTGAGTTCTCTTTCTGTACATCCTTTTCTCTGGATCTCGGGGCCCTGAAAATTGTAGCTACCTTGGCTTTCCTAGACTTCCATCTCCTTCTCTCATCTTTTTTTTTTTTTTTTTTGAGATGGAGTTTTACTCTTGTTGCCCAGGTTGGAGTGCAATGGCACAGTCTCGGCTGACTGCAACCTCTGCTTCCTAGGTTCAAGCGGTTCTCCTGCCTCAGTCTCCTGAGTAGCTGGGAATACAAGCACCCACCACCATGCCCGGCTAATTTTTGTAATTTTAATAGAGACAGTGTTTCACCATGTTGGCCAGGCTGTTCTTGAACTCGTGACCTCAGGTGATCCACCTGCCTCGGCCTCCCAAAGTGCTAGGATTACAAATGTGAGCTGCCATGCCAGACCTCCTTCTCTCTTCTTTCTCTTCTTTACAGCATGACTTAGACATCTGCTTTCTCTACCTGGTAAGATATGGCAGTTAGTAGAATCACCTCTTTTTGTTTCCCATCTCTCAGGGACTACTGTCTTATCTTTTCTGATGTCCAATAGCTTGCGAGGCATTATATATATTTTGTTTCTTTAAAAAAATTTGTTTCAGGAGGGAAATGCTAATTCTATTTCATGCTAAATTCCACCTTGGCCAGCAGCAGAGGCCAAATGAAGACACTTATGAGAGTAAAAGGAGAAAGCTCCACTAATAATTATACCATGTAACAGGCATAAACCGAACTGTCCTAGACAAAATGGGATGTATCCTTATCATGTATATGAAGAGCATTACCTGAATTAATCAGTGTTTATAGTAACTTTATGAAGCAGACAGTATTCGTTTCATTCACAGATGAGATAAGTGAGGTAGGCAGTAGTTAACTCACTTGTCTAGTATTTCACAGGCAGGTTGTGGGTGGTAAAGCAGGGATTTGAATTCAAGAACACGGATTCTGAGCCCAGGATTATTGGCACCACTCACCACCCCTACCACCACCAGCACCACCCTCAGTCTCCAACCATACGCGGCTTGGAAAGGTTATCATTCAGTGATATTATCCACAACGTGCAGTTTGTAGTAGATCCTGTACCTGCTCTGGGCATTAGGGGGGTCTTCGAGGGCCAGCTCCCTTCCTGTCTGCTTCTCCACCAATTTCATGAACGTTCTGGTCTTTGTTACCTTCTCTCTTCCTTCCCCTGTGGTTTGCCTCTTCCTCCTGCCAGTGAACTTTAGGACTAGACCCAGCGTGAAGTCTCCCCATTCTTCTCTGATCTCCAAACTGGCCCCCTCTGAGGAACACTGATGAAACCACAGTGGGATGTGCTGTGTCCACTGGGTCCTGCATCTGTGCTTCTAGCGTTTCGACCGAGCCCCCAGTGGCTTCCCTGCCAGGCAGCTCTGCCTCACTCACCCTCCAACCCGGCATGTGTCATGCACATTACGATGCCAAGTATATGTCACACATGATCTTGCCCCCTAGAGTCATCCTCAGAGTGATGAGGCCACCGTGGTGTTGAATGGGTTCAGGAATCCACACTCCTGACTTTAATTCAGTCCTGCCTTTTCTATCAGTGTACCAGTGTTAAGGGAAAAAGCCACAGGAAGCAGCCTGGTTTAAAACAGCACACTCGTTATTCAGCTGATTATACAGACTTAAGTTCTTTTCCTCCAAGATTCCCCCTCCCTCCCCGGCTGTCATGCAGCACCTGCTCATCCCCCACTGCCCATCACCCTCTCTGTAGGCCACCCACAGTGGTCTCTCCTTTGTTCTCCTATCTGTAGTCAGCCAAGGATATCCCTTTGTTCCCTTATCTTGCCTTGTTCAGGAATGTTATCTGTGTTGAGGCCTAATTTGTTTCATCACCTCTTTCACCTCCCCAGGACCTTCACTCCCCTGCTTTCTTACCAAGGTCAACTCTCCTCTCCCCTCTCAGGAATTTGCTCTTATCTATGTAGCAGGGTTGCATTTTATTCTGCAAGACCACAGGGCAAGAAATGCCACGTTCTTTTCCTTCTTTAAATCAAGTTTAATATGAAATAGCAGAAAATTCAATATCTGTCTTTACCTGGGCTTCTTCCGCTACCCATGCAGCCCCACAGCATCAGGCAAAGGCTCGTGATGTCTTTGCACATGGCATTTTCAGGGAAGGCTTGACTTGGCTCTGGCCTGGACAGGTTACCAATTATAGGCTTATTGTCCCAACCTTGCTGTTCCCATGAAGGCAAAACCTGGAGGATTGTGTGCCAAATTTGAGTGTGGTACTGTGGTGCTCAGGGATAAATCAATAGCTGTTTAACTCCCATCCCAGCCAGTGACAACCAGGCATAGACCAGCCTTTGTTTGTGGGAACCCCAGAGGACTTCACCCTTGTTGTCTTGTTGGATAAATATCTCCCTTCCCTGTCTTAGTAAGTTCAGGCTGCTCTAACAGAACACCATAGACAGGGTGGCTTAAACAACAGACAGTTATTTGTAATAGTTCTGGAGTCTGGTGTGCACCCTAAATTTCTGAGATTGTCTCAGTCAATTTAGAAAGTTTATTTTGCCAAGGTTAAGGACATGCCCGTGACACAGCCTCAGGAGCTCCTGACGACATGTGCCCAAGGCGGCTAGTGTACAGTTTGCTTTTATACCTTTTAGAGAGACATAATAGATCAATCAATACATGTACGATGTACTGATTATTCCTCCTACCCTGAGTTATCCTGCCCTTCCAGATTGAACCAGTGTAATTCTGGTTCAATCTGGAAGGGCAGGACAACTCAGGGTGGGAGGAATGTCTGGATTTTGAGAAGGGGTTGTGGAGATCTAAGTTTTATGCAGAGGAAGCCTCCAAGTAGCAGGCTTCAGAGAGGATAGAGTGCAAATGTTTCTTATGAGGCTTTAGGTTTGTATTGATGTTAATGCTGGTGGAGTATGATGAGGACTGTCCAACCCCCACTTCCCATCATAGCCTGAACGTCTTTCAGGTTAAATTTTAGGAAGCCCTGGCTGAGGAGAGGGTTCATTCAGATGGTTGTTGGGGGTAGAATGGGGGCCTGGGAGTTTTATTTTTGGTTTACACTGGGAAGTATAAGATCAAGGTCTCGGCAAATTAGTTATCTTGCAAGGACCCTCTGTCTGGTTTGCAGATTTCGGTCTTCTCGTCTTTTCATATTCTCACATGGTGGAGAGCAGAGAGAGGAAAAACAAGCTCTCTCATGTCTTTTTTTTTTTTTTTTTTTTTTGAGACGGAGTCTCACTCTGTCGCCCAGGCTGGAGTGCAGTGGCGCGATCTCATGTCTTTTAATAAGGGCACTGATTCCATTCATAAGGATTCCATTTCCTGACCTAATTACCTCCGAGGCCCCACTTTCTAATACCATCATGTTGTAGGTTAGGATTGCAATACATGAATTTTGGGGGTACAAAAACATTCAGTCCATAGCATCCCGTTTGTCTTGTTTTTCTAAGACCAGCCGAGCGGGCGCAAAAGAACCAGCGGGTACGCAAGTGTAACAGCAAAACTGCACATTTATTTTGGTAACCTAAGGTGTGGGCGAGAAGTCTGTCGGCCTCTGGCGAAGGAGGCCGGCAGAGTCCCCCCGTGGGGCTCTCGGACGGAGTTCCTGCTGTCCCGACATCCCGACAGGAGTGAGAGACTCAGGAAGGCCGCGTGGCTCAATGGCGGAGAGCGGCTTTTCTAGGAGTGGGAGGGCAATAGGTGGGGCATGGGCGTGTCAGGGGCGGTGCGACCAGGTAAATCTTGGTCTCTTCGGATTGACGTCACCTGGCGCATGCCCAGTTGGTCTGCACCTTCCCGGGCGCCGGCTGCATTTTCGGGCGCGCGGGAAGACCTGGTGAGGGGGGGGGATGAAGAACCCGGAAGTGCACCATCTTGCCTCCATTCGTCCAAACAGTCCAACCTTTTATTGATAATAGTGATAAAGGGGCGCCGTGGTCTCTCTGGCTACTTCCTGCTGTTAAGGGGCGTTGTTAAGGTCAGGGCCCATGGTTGGTATTTGGACGCACGGATGAAAAATAAAATAAGGCACAGTATTAGTATAGGAATGAGGAATGGAAGCATTTGTTGGAATATGGGCAAAACCCAGAAGGATAGTCCTGGCAAGGTTGGGGAGTATGAGATAGTTAAGAAAATTTAGTAAGTTTGAGGCGAGTGGGGGAAAGCCAAACTGATTTCCACTGATTGCTTTCGGTAGGGGCCCTTTTTAGTTGGGAATGAGGAATGAGTGCGCAAAGTACGTGTTGGCCAGGCAGCAATTAAGGATTGGAGTTTTTCGTGGAGTGGATGGCTTTCCACTTACTCCTACTACAGAGATATTGGATGGAAGGCTAGGTCCAGAGAAGGACGGCAAAACAGAATAGGTAGCCTCGCTGTTGATTAAAAAAGTAATTGTCTTACCCGCTACCAGGAGAGTTACCCGCGGCTTGGCGAGGGTGATGGGGGTCCCCGAGTCTCGGCACCTTCAGTTGTCATCGTCCAGATGTAGGAGCTGGAAGGAGCTCCCAGGATCCTGGGAAAGAGGGTCACGTGGAGGCGCGGCACCTGTTCTCAGGGTGGGGCAATCAGACTTCCAGTTTCCTCCCTGCTGGCAAGCAGGGCAGGGGGGTTGCTGGTGGACGAGGGTTAGGACATTCACTGGCCTAATGTCCTGATGCCTTGCACTTATAGCAAGGCTGCGTTGGGGCTCGGGGACCCTGCGGACACCTGTTGGCATAGTGTCCTGCCTTGCCGCACTTATAGCAGGCCCTATGGAGTCTATGGGGTGTGTGCTCTCTGGCCTGGGGTTAGGACTGGGCTGTAAAGCCGCTGCTAGGAGCTGAACCTTCTGTTCAAGGCAAGCTTGCCGTCTCCTCTCTGGAGTTATAGACCTTAAAGGCTAATTTAACTAGGTCTTGTATTGGTGTCTGAGGACCATCCTCTACCTTTTGAAGTTTTTACGATTGTCAGGAGCTGATTGAGAAATGAAATAAGACGCTCAATTTTGGAAAGATCGGCCAATGAAAAAGGGACATGTACTCTGACTACCCCCCGCCCCAGCCACCTCTCGCAAAGGTGCTAACACTGTAGGAGGATGTGGGCAGAGATAGGGGACTCAAGACAGCCAGTTGGGGGCCCCGAAGGAGGCATGGGACCGAGTGGATTACTAGTAGATAAGGAGGAGGAAGGAGGAGTCTGGATGGGGGGAGGAGGAGGAGTCTGGGCAGGAAGGGAGGGGGTGGGGAGAGCGGGGAGAGAAGGCGTTTAGGGACGAGAGCCTAAGGCCCAAAAGCCTTGTATGTAAATTTCGGACCACTTGCCTAGCTGCTGGCAGAAATTGCTGAGGTCGATCACGCCACAGTGGAAAGGAAAATTAACCGCTTCCTCCTAAGGTCTTGTTCAAGCTGTAAGGTTTTTAAATTGGCTAGGAGGCACCCTAAGGGGGTGCTCTTTGGAAATTTGGACTGGGGGTTTCCCATTTGTTTCCTCTTTACTTACACAATGGACACAATGGAAATGGAAGTGGATCTCTGCCTGGCTTCAAAGCATCCTTTGGAACCAGCAGAGACAGACTGGAGGCTCTTGAAGCCAAGGTGGAGATTACCTTCAGGCGGACGTCTCCGTAATGAACGGGTCTCCGAGCCACTTGGTGGCTCCAAATGGACCTCGGACCTGCGCAGGATTTTGGCCGAGGGACACAATGGACACAATGGAAATGGAAGTGGATCTCTGCCTGGCTTCAAAGCGTCCTTTGGAACCAGCAGAGACAGACTGGAGGCTCTTGAAGCCAAAGTGGAGAGTACCTTCAGGTGGACGTCTCCGTCTTGCAAGGGTCTCCCAAGCCACTTGGTGGCTCAAAATGGACCTCGGACCCACGCAGGATTTCTGGCCGAGGGAGGTAAAGAGGAGACAAGGGCACTTACCCCAGAGAGGCCGTGAGAGTGAGCGAAGCGGGTCTCAGGTCCTGGTCTGTC
>NW_022319223.1:0-6341 GCF_002776525.5 Piliocolobus tephrosceles
GACAGACCAGGACCTGAGACCCGCTTCGCTCACTCTCACGGCCTCTCTGGGGTAAGTGCCCTTGTCTCCTCTTTACCTCCCTCGGCCAGAAATCCTGCGTGGGTCCGAGGTCCATTTTGAGCCACCAAGTGGCTTGGGAGACCCTTGCAAGACGGAGACGTCCACCTGAAGGTACTCTCCACTTTGGCTTCAAGAGCCTCCAGTCTGTCTCTGCTGGTTCCAAAGGACGCTTTGAAGCCAGGCAGAGATCCACTTCCATTTCCATTGTGTCCATTGTGTCCCTCGGCCAAAATCCTGCGCAGGTCCGAGGTCCATTTGGAGCCACCAAGTGGCTCGGAGACCCGTTCATTACGGAGACGTCCGCCTGAAGGTAATCTCCACCTTGGCTTCAAGAGCCTCCAGTCTGTCTCTGCTGGTTCCAAAGGATGCTTTGAAGCCAGGCAGAGATCCACTTCCATTTCCATTGTGTCCATTGTGTAAGTAAAGAGGAAACAAATGGGAAACCCCCAGTCCAAATTTCCAAAGAGCACCCCCTTAGGGTGCCTCCTAGCCAATTTAAAAACCTTACAGCTTGAACAAGACCTTAGGAGGAAGCGGTTAATTTTCCTTTCCACTGTGGCGTGATCGACCTCAGCAATTTCTGCCAGCAGCTAGGCAAGTGGTCCGAAATTTACATACAAGGCTTTTGGGCCTTAGGCTCTCGTCCCTAAACGCCTTCTCTCCCCGCTCTCCCCACCCCCTCCCTTCCTGCCCAGACTCCTCCTCCTCCCCCCATCCAGACTCCTCCTTCCTCCTCCTTATCTACTAGTAATCCACTCGGTCCCATGCCTCCTTCGGGGCCCCCAACTGGCTGTCTTGAGTCCCCTATCTCTGCCCACATCCTCCTACAGTGTTAGCACCTTTGCGAGAGGTGGCTGGGGCGGGGGGTAGTCAGAGTACATGTCCCTTTTTCATTGGCCGATCTTTCCAAAATTGAGCGTCTTATTTCATTTCTCAATCAGCTCCTGACAATCGTAAAAACTTCAAAAGGTAGAGGATGGTCCTCAGACACCAATACAAGACCTAGTTAAATTAGCCTTTAAGGTCTATAACTCCAGAGAGGAGACGGCAAGCTTGCCTTGAACAGAAGGTTCAGCTCCTAGCAGCGGCTTTACAGCCCAGTCCTAACCCCAGGCCAGAGAGCACACACCCCATAGACTCCATAGGGCCTGCTATAAGTGCGGCAAGGCAGGACACTATGCCAACAGGTGTCCGCAGGGTCCCCGAGCCCCAACGCAGCCTTGCTATAAGTGCAAGGCATCAGGACATTAGGCCAGTGAATGTCCTAACCCTCGTCCACCAGCAACCCCCCTGCCCTGCTTGCCAGCAGGGAGGAAACTGGAAGTCTGATTGCCCCACCCTGAGAACAGGTGCCGCGCCTCCACGTGACCCTCTTTCCCAGGATCCTGGGAGCTCCTTCCAGCTCCTACATCTGGACGATGACAACTGAAGGTGCCGAGACTCGGGGACCCCCATCACCCTCGCCAAGCCGCGGGTAACTCTCCTGGTAGCGGGTAAGACAATTACTTTTTTAATCAACAGCGAGGCTACCTATTCTGTTTTGCCGTCCTTCTCTGGACCTAGCCTTCCATCCAATATCTCTGTAGTAGGAGTAAGTGGAAAGCCATCCACTCCACGAAAAACTCCAATCCTTAATTGCTGCCTGGCCAACACGTACTTTGCGCACTCATTCCTCATTCCCAACTAAAAAGGGCCCCTACCGAAAGCAATCAGTGGAAATCAGTTTGGCTTTCCCCCACTCGCCTCAAACTTACTAAATTTTCTTAACTATCTCATACTCCCCAACCTTGCCAGGACTATCCTTCTGGGTTTTGCCCATATTCCAACAAATGCTTCCATTCCTCATTCCTATACTAATACTGTGCCTTATTTTATTTTTCATCCGTGCGTCCAAATACCAACCATGGGCCCTGACCTTAACAACGCCCCTTAACAGCAGGAAGTAGCCAGAGAGACCACGGCGCCCCTTTATCACTATTATCAATAAAAGGTTGGACTGTTTGGACGAATGGAGGCAAGATGGTGCACTTCCGGGTTCTTCATCCCCCCCCCTCACCAGGTCTTCCCGCGCGCCCGAAAATGCAGCCGGCGCCCGGGAAGGTGCAGACCAACTGGGCATGCGCCAGGTGACGTCAATCCGAAGAGACCAAGATTTACCTGGTCGCACCGCCCCTGACACGCCCATGCCCCACCTATTGCCCTCCCACTCCTAGAAAAGCCGCTCTCCGCCATTGAGCCACGCGGCCTTCCTGAGTCTCTCACTCCTGTCGGGATGTCGGGACAGCAGGAACTCCGTCCGAGAGCCCCACGGGGGGACTCTGCCGGCCTCCTTCGCCAGAGGCCGACAGACTTCTCGCCCACACCTTAGGTTACCAAAATAAATGTGCAGTTTTGCTGTTACACTTGCGTACCCGCTGGTTCTTTTGCGCCCGCTCGGCTGGTCTTAGAAAAACAAGACAAACGGGATGCTATGGACTGAATGTTTTTGTACCCCCAAAATTCATGTATTGCAATCCTAACCTACAACATGATGGTATTAGAAAGTGGGGCCTCGGAGGTAATTAGGTCAGGAAATGGAATCCTTATGAATGGAATCAGTGCCCTTATTAAAAGACATGAGATCGCGCCACTGCACTCCAGCCTGGGCGACAGAGTGAGACTCCGTCTCAAAAAAAAAAAAAAAAAAAAAAGACATGAGAGAGCTTGTTTTTCCTCTCTCTGCTCTCCACCATGTGAGAATATGAAAAGACGAGAAGACCGAAATCTGCAAACCAGACAGAGGGTCCTTGCAAGATAACTAATTTGCCGAGACCTTGATCTTATACTTCCCAGTGTAAACCAAAAATAAAACTCCCAGGCCCCCATTCTACCCCCAACAACCATCTGAATGAACCCTCTCCTCAGCCAGGGCTTCCTAAAATTTAACCTGAAAGACGTTCAGGCTATGATGGGAAGTGGGGGTTGGACAGTCCTCATCATACTCCACCAGCATTAACATCAATACAAACCTAAAGCCTCATAAGAAACATTTGCACTCTATCCTCTCTGAAGCCTGCTACTTGGAGGCTTCCTCTGCATAAAACTTAGATCTCCACAACCCCTTCTCAAAATCCAGACATTCCTCCCACCCTGAGTTGTCCTGCCCTTCCAGATTGAACCAGAATTACACTGGTTCAATCTGGAAGGGCAGGATAACTCAGGGTAGGAGGAATAATCAGTACATCGTACATGTATTGATTGATCTATTATGTCTCTCTAAAAGGTATAAAAGCAAACTGTACACTAGCCGCCTTGGGCACATGTCGTCAGGAGCTCCTGAGGCTGTGTCACGGGCATGTCCTTAACCTTGGCAAAATAAACTTTCTAAATTGACTGAGACAATCTCAGAAATTTAGGGTGCACACCAGACTCCAGAACTATTACAAATAACTGTCTGTTGTTTAAGCCACCCTGTCTATGGTGTTCTGTTAGAGCAGCCTGAACTTACTAAGACAGGGAAGGGAGATATTTATCCAACAAGACAACAAGGGTGAAGTCCTCTGGGGTTCCCACAAACAAAGGCTGGTCTATGCCTGGTTGTCACTGGCTGGGATGGGAGTTAAACAGCTATTGATTTATCCCTGAGCACCACAGTACCACACTCAAATTTGGCACACAATCCTCCAGGTTTTGCCTTCATGGGAACAGCAAGGTTGGGACAATAAGCCTATAATTGGTAACCTGTCCAGGCCAGAGCCAAGTCAAGCCTTCCCTGAAAATGCCATGTGCAAAGACATCACGAGCCTTTGCCTGATGCTGTGGGGCTGCATGGGTAGCGGAAGAAGCCCAGGTAAAGACAGATATTGAATTTTCTGCTATTTCATATTAAACTTGATTTAAAGAAGGAAAAGAACGTGGCATTTCTTGCCCTGTGGTCTTGCAGAATAAAATGCAACCCTGCTACATAGATAAGAGCAAATTCCTGAGAGGGGAGAGGAGAGTTGACCTTGGTAAGAAAGCAGGGGAGTGAAGGTCCTGGGGAGGTGAAAGAGGTGATGAAACAAATTAGGCCTCAACACAGATAACATTCCTGAACAAGGCAAGATAAGGGAACAAAGGGATATCCTTGGCTGACTACAGATAGGAGAACAAAGGAGAGACCACTGTGGGTGGCCTACAGAGAGGGTGATGGGCAGTGGGGGATGAGCAGGTGCTGCATGACAGCCGGGGAGGGAGGGGGAATCTTGGAGGAAAAGAACTTAAGTCTGTATAATCAGCTGAATAACGAGTGTGCTGTTTTAAACCAGGCTGCTTCCTGTGGCTTTTTCCCTTAACACTGGTACACTGATAGAAAAGGCAGGACTGAATTAAAGTCAGGAGTGTGGATTCCTGAACCCATTCAACACCACGGTGGCCTCATCACTCTGAGGATGACTCTAGGGGGCAAGATCATGTGTGACATATACTTGGCATCGTAATGTGCATGACACATGCCGGGTTGGAGGGTGAGTGAGGCAGAGCTGCCTGGCAGGGAAGCCACTGGGGGCTCGGTCGAAACGCTAGAAGCACAGATGCAGGACCCAGTGGACACAGCACATCCCACTGTGGTTTCATCAGTGTTCCTCAGAGGGGGCCAGTTTGGAGATCAGAGAAGAATGGGGAGACTTCACGCTGGGTCTAGTCCTAAAGTTCACTGGCAGGAGGAAGAGGCAAACCACAGGGGAAGGAAGAGAGAAGGTAACAAAGACCAGAACGTTCATGAAATTGGTGGAGAAGCAGACAGGAAGGGAGCTGGCCCTCGAAGACCCCCCTAATGCCCAGAGCAGGTACAGGATCTACTACAAACTGCACGTTGTGGATAATATCACTGAATGATAACCTTTCCAAGCCGCGTATGGTTGGAGACTGAGGGTGGTGCTGGTGGTGGTAGGGGTGGTGAGTGGTGCCAATAATCCTGGGCTCAGAATCCGTGTTCTTGAATTCAAATCCCTGCTTTACCACCCACAACCTGCCTGTGAAATACTAGACAAGTGAGTTAACTACTGCCTACCTCACTTATCTCATCTGTGAATGAAACGAATACTGTCTGCTTCATAAAGTTACTATAAACACTGATTAATTCAGGTAATGCTCTTCATATACATGATAAGGATACATCCCATTTTGTCTAGGACAGTTCGGTTTATGCCTGTTACATGGTATAATTATTAGTGGAGCTTTCTCCTTTTACTCTCATAAGTGTCTTCATTTGGCCTCTGCTGCTGGCCAAGGTGGAATTTAGCATGAAATAGAATTAGCATTTCCCTCCTGAAACAAATTTTTTTAAAGAAACAAAATATATATAATGCCTCGCAAGCTATTGGACATCAGAAAAGATAAGACAGTAGTCCCTGAGAGATGGGAAACAAAAAGAGGTGATTCTACTAACTGCCATATCTTACCAGGTAGAGAAAGCAGATGTCTAAGTCATGCTGTAAAGAAGAGAAAGAAGAGAGAAGGAGGTCTGGCATGGCAGCTCACATTTGTAATCCTAGCACTTTGGGAGGCCGAGGCAGGTGGATCACCTGAGGTCACGAGTTCAAGAACAGCCTGGCCAACATGGTGAAACACTGTCTCTATTAAAATTACAAAAATTAGCCGGGCATGGTGGTGGGTGCTTGTATTCCCAGCTACTCAGGAGACTGAGGCAGGAGAACCGCTTGAACCTAGGAAGCAGAGGTTGCAGTCAGCCGAGACTGTGCCATTGCACTCCAACCTGGGCAACAAGAGTAAAACTCCATCTCAAAAAAAAAAAAAAAAAAGATGAGAGAAGGAGATGGAAGTCTAGGAAAGCCAAGGTAGCTACAATTTTCAGGGCCCCGAGATCCAGAGAAAAGGATGTACAGAAAGAGAACTCAGGAGACCTGCAGGGGGTCCAACTAAAGTACTGATCAATGTGTGCCTGTGAAGAAACTTAGCCAAGCATAAGGAAGCAGCCACCCCAAAGGATCAGATGAATACCATCCTCTAATAGCGGATTTTCCCAACAGCTAGAATGGAAAACTTCTTAGTTGATGGGAGTATTAAAAAGAGTCTTGCTTCAGTAACAAGGAAGAATTAACCCTAGATTAAATGCTGCTTTGGTCTCACCTAACAAAATACAAAAGCGAGACCCACACGGATTAAACTGTTTCCTAGTAATTTAACTGTGTTCCAGAAAAGCTGTCAAGAATATTTATAGAAATACCCAAAACAACCAACCTAGAATTATTTAATGATTTTTAAATGTCTTTTTAAAACAAAGGCAAACTTAAGATGTTTAC
>NW_022319224.1:0-2125 GCF_002776525.5 Piliocolobus tephrosceles
AGTTCCAAATGTTGGTGCCAAAAACAGCTTTTATCCTTCCCCCATCTTTCTGACCAGAATCACCTCTCTTACCTTCTCCTTACCCCTGACCACCATGCCCTCAAACATTGACCCTGTGTCTGCAAATGGAGGGCTAGAGGAATTTTCACTGCTGGGAGACTTGGAGTCTTGGAATAGGGTCAAGGAATAATCTTTTAAAAGGGAAAATAGGAACTTACGGATATGCCAACTGTTGTTAATAGTAAGAAGGAGATAGGTAGTTTTCTTCTTCCTACCTTTCTCCTCCCCGTAAAAAGAGCGATCACTTTAGATGAAATGAGATCATTTGTGGCTAAAGACAGAGCTGGAGAAATGGAACAGTTGAGTGAAAAGAGTGGATAGAGGAGCCAGAGATAGAGAGGGAACCGTCATAGAGTGGTAATTCAATGAAAATAAACTCTTGAAATGCTTTAAATTATAAATATACTCCCACTATAAATAATTGGGATATATTAAAGGAAGTAATGAGATTTGGCTGTGAGCTTTATTGGTTTTACCATTTTGTTTTGTCATGTCTTGCATTTCCTTTAGTTAATATTTTATTTCACGTTGAAGGAAAAAATGAATTATTCTGTTTACTGAAGAGAATAATTTATTATTTCAGGTTGCCGAGGAGCCCAAGTAGAAGAAATATGGAGTTTAGAGCCTGAGAATTTTGAAAAATTAAAGTAAGTATAATTTTAGTTGTGTTAATAATATGTATATTCTTTAGCAAACTTAAAGGATATTCAGATTTGTTAGTTTATTTTACTTGGATTACTCTATGTTTAATAAGTTATGTCCTTTAAGTCTGTTCAATCCTGTGAGATAGATATTATTATTCTCTTTTTATAACCAAGAACCTGAGGCTGATAGGTAACTTGCAACGGAGTCAAACCTAAGTCTCTGTAGTTCCATATCCACAAAGTACTGGTGGGCTGAATTTTTTTTTTTTTTTTAACAAAATTCCGTCATATATCAATAGTGTTAGAACGTGGAACACATTTACCATAAAAAGCAAGAACAGTAGGTCAGTGTACTAAAGCATATTTAATATATAATGTATATTTATAATAATCCAGAACTTGCCTACACACTATCACATTGCCTCTTGGGAAAGTTATATTTAAAGTTCCAAATGTTGGTGCCAAAAACAGCTTTTATCCTTCCCCCATCTTTCTGACCAGAATCACCTCTCTTACCTTCTCCTTACCCCTGACCACCATGCCCTCAAACATTGACCCTGTGTCTGCAAATGGAGGGCTAGAGGAATTTTCACTGCTGGGAGACTTGGAGTCTTGGAATAGGGTCAAGGAATAATCTTTTAAAAGGGAAAATAGGAACTTACGGATATGCCAACTGTTGTTAATAGTAAGAAGGAGATAGGTAGTTTTCTTCTTCCTACCTTTCTCCTCCCCGTAAAAAGAGCGATCACTTTAGATGAAATGAGATCATTTGTGGCTAAAGACAGAGCTGGAGAAATGGAACAGTTGAGTGAAAAGAGTGGATAGAGGAGCCAGAGATAGAGAGGGAACCGTCATAGAGTGGTAATTCAATGAAAATAAACTCTTGAAATGCTTTAAATTATAAATATACTCCCACTATAAATAATTGGGATATATTAAAGGAAGTAATGAGATTTGGCTGTGAGCTTTATTGGTTTTACCATTTTGTTTTGTCATGTCTTGCATTTCCTTTAGTTAATATTTTATTTCACGTTGAAGGAAAAAATGAATTATTCTGTTTACTGAAGAGAATAATTTATTATTTCAGGTTGCCGAGGAGCCCAAGTAGAAGAAATATGGAGTTTAGAGCCTGAGAATTTTGAAAAATTAAAGTAAGTATAATTTTAGTTGTGTTAATAATATGTATATTCTTTAGCAAACTTAAAGGATATTCAGATTTGTTAGTTTATTTTACTTGGATTACTCTATGTTTAATAAGTTATGTCCTTTAAGTCTGTTCAATCCTGTGAGATAGATATTATTATTCTCTTTTTATAACCAAGAACCTGAGGCTGATAGGTAACTTGCAACGGAGTCAAACCTAAGTCTCTGTAGTTCCATATCCACAAAGTACTGGTGGGCTGAATTTTTTTTTTTTTTTT
>NW_022319225.1:0-2125 GCF_002776525.5 Piliocolobus tephrosceles
AAAAAAAAAAAAAAAATTCAGCCCACCAGTACTTTGTGGATATGGAACTACAGAGACTTAGGTTTGACTCCGTTGCAAGTTACCTATCAGCCTCAGGTTCTTGGTTATAAAAAGAGAATAATAATATCTATCTCACAGGATTGAACAGACTTAAAGGACATAACTTATTAAACATAGAGTAATCCAAGTAAAATAAACTAACAAATCTGAATATCCTTTAAGTTTGCTAAAGAATATACATATTATTAACACAACTAAAATTATACTTACTTTAATTTTTCAAAATTCTCAGGCTCTAAACTCCATATTTCTTCTACTTGGGCTCCTCGGCAACCTGAAATAATAAATTATTCTCTTCAGTAAACAGAATAATTCATTTTTTCCTTCAACGTGAAATAAAATATTAACTAAAGGAAATGCAAGACATGACAAAACAAAATGGTAAAACCAATAAAGCTCACAGCCAAATCTCATTACTTCCTTTAATATATCCCAATTATTTATAGTGGGAGTATATTTATAATTTAAAGCATTTCAAGAGTTTATTTTCATTGAATTACCACTCTATGACGGTTCCCTCTCTATCTCTGGCTCCTCTATCCACTCTTTTCACTCAACTGTTCCATTTCTCCAGCTCTGTCTTTAGCCACAAATGATCTCATTTCATCTAAAGTGATCGCTCTTTTTACGGGGAGGAGAAAGGTAGGAAGAAGAAAACTACCTATCTCCTTCTTACTATTAACAACAGTTGGCATATCCGTAAGTTCCTATTTTCCCTTTTAAAAGATTATTCCTTGACCCTATTCCAAGACTCCAAGTCTCCCAGCAGTGAAAATTCCTCTAGCCCTCCATTTGCAGACACAGGGTCAATGTTTGAGGGCATGGTGGTCAGGGGTAAGGAGAAGGTAAGAGAGGTGATTCTGGTCAGAAAGATGGGGGAAGGATAAAAGCTGTTTTTGGCACCAACATTTGGAACTTTAAATATAACTTTCCCAAGAGGCAATGTGATAGTGTGTAGGCAAGTTCTGGATTATTATAAATATACATTATATATTAAATATGCTTTAGTACACTGACCTACTGTTCTTGCTTTTTATGGTAAATGTGTTCCACGTTCTAACACTATTGATATATGACGGAATTTTGTTAAAAAAAAAAAAAAAATTCAGCCCACCAGTACTTTGTGGATATGGAACTACAGAGACTTAGGTTTGACTCCGTTGCAAGTTACCTATCAGCCTCAGGTTCTTGGTTATAAAAAGAGAATAATAATATCTATCTCACAGGATTGAACAGACTTAAAGGACATAACTTATTAAACATAGAGTAATCCAAGTAAAATAAACTAACAAATCTGAATATCCTTTAAGTTTGCTAAAGAATATACATATTATTAACACAACTAAAATTATACTTACTTTAATTTTTCAAAATTCTCAGGCTCTAAACTCCATATTTCTTCTACTTGGGCTCCTCGGCAACCTGAAATAATAAATTATTCTCTTCAGTAAACAGAATAATTCATTTTTTCCTTCAACGTGAAATAAAATATTAACTAAAGGAAATGCAAGACATGACAAAACAAAATGGTAAAACCAATAAAGCTCACAGCCAAATCTCATTACTTCCTTTAATATATCCCAATTATTTATAGTGGGAGTATATTTATAATTTAAAGCATTTCAAGAGTTTATTTTCATTGAATTACCACTCTATGACGGTTCCCTCTCTATCTCTGGCTCCTCTATCCACTCTTTTCACTCAACTGTTCCATTTCTCCAGCTCTGTCTTTAGCCACAAATGATCTCATTTCATCTAAAGTGATCGCTCTTTTTACGGGGAGGAGAAAGGTAGGAAGAAGAAAACTACCTATCTCCTTCTTACTATTAACAACAGTTGGCATATCCGTAAGTTCCTATTTTCCCTTTTAAAAGATTATTCCTTGACCCTATTCCAAGACTCCAAGTCTCCCAGCAGTGAAAATTCCTCTAGCCCTCCATTTGCAGACACAGGGTCAATGTTTGAGGGCATGGTGGTCAGGGGTAAGGAGAAGGTAAGAGAGGTGATTCTGGTCAGAAAGATGGGGGAAGGATAAAAGCTGTTTTTGGCACCAACATTTGGAACT
>NW_022319226.1:0-1906 GCF_002776525.5 Piliocolobus tephrosceles
CAGTTACCCTCATGCTGTTCTCGTGATAGTAAGTGAGTTCTCACAAGATCTGATGGTTTTATTAGGGGCTTTTCCCCCCTTTTTGCTGGGAACTTCTCCTTGCCACCACCATGTGAAGAAGGATGTGTTTGCTTTCCCTTCCACCACGATTATAAGTTTCTTGAGGCCTCCCCAGCCATGCTGAATTGGGAGTAAATTAAATCTCTTTCCTTTATAAATTACCCAGTTCTAAAATCACTTCCACATTTTCGGGTATCTTTACAGCAGCACTCCACTCTCTGTGGTACCAATTTACTGTATTAGTTTGTCCTCATGCTACTATTAAAGACATACCAGAACTGGGTAATTTATAAAGGAAAGAGATTTAATTTACTCCCAATTCAGCATGGCTGGGGAGGCCTCAAGAAACTTATAATCGTGGTGGAAGGGAAAGCAAACACATCCTTCTTCACATGGTGGTGGCAAGGAGAAGTTCCCAGCAAAAAGGGGGGAAAAGCCCCTAATAAAACCATCAGATCTTGTGAGAACTCACTTACTATCACGAGAACAGCATGAGGGTAACTGCTCCCATGATTTAATTACCTCCTACCAGAGTCCCTCCCATGACATGTGGGGATTATGGGAGCTAGAATTCAAGATGATATTTAGGTGGGAACCATGGGATGATATGGTTTGGCTGTGTCCCCACCCAAATCTCATCTTGAATTGTATCTCCCATAAACTCCATGTGTTATGGGAGGTACCCAGTGGGAGGTAATTGAATCATGGGGGCAGGTCTTTCCCATACTATTCTTGTAATAATGAATATGTCTCATGAGATCTGATGGTTTTATAAAGGGGAGTTCCCCTACACACACTCTCTCTTGCCTGCTGCTACGTAAAACGTGACTTAGCTCCTCATTCATCTTCAGTCATGATTTGAGGCCTCCCTAGCCATGTGGAAAGGTAAATCAATTAACTTTTCTTGATAAATTACCCCGTCTTGGGTATGTCTTTATTAGCAGTGTAAGAGCAGACTAATATAACACACTATGTTTTACAAACTGGACTGATAATAATCACCTGGGGCTCTTGTTAAATATTCAGATTCTCAGCATGTCTAATGGAGATTTTGATTGTAGGTCTGAGTTTTGGCTCAGGAGTCTGTTTTATTTTGATTTAAATATTGAGTGCCCCAGGTGATTATTATCAGTCCAGTTTGTAAAACATAGTGTGTTATATTAGTCTGCTCTTACACTGCTAATAAAGACATACCCAAGACGGGGTAATTTATCAAGAAAAGTTAATTGATTTACCTTTCCACATGGCTAGGGAGGCCTCAAATCATGACTGAAGATGAATGAGGAGCTAAGTCACGTTTTACGTAGCAGCAGGCAAGAGAGAGTGTGTGTAGGGGAACTCCCCTTTATAAAACCATCAGATCTCATGAGACATATTCATTATTACAAGAATAGTATGGGAAAGACCTGCCCCCATGATTCAATTACCTCCCACTGGGTACCTCCCATAACACATGGAGTTTATGGGAGATACAATTCAAGATGAGATTTGGGTGGGGACACAGCCAAACCATATCATCCCATGGTTCCCACCTAAATATCATCTTGAATTCTAGCTCCCATAATCCCCACATGTCATGGGAGGGACTCTGGTAGGAGGTAATTAAATCATGGGAGCAGTTACCCTCATGCTGTTCTCGTGATAGTAAGTGAGTTCTCACAAGATCTGATGGTTTTATTAGGGGCTTTTCCCCCCTTTTTGCTGGGAACTTCTCCTTGCCACCACCATGTGAAGAAGGATGTGTTTGCTTTCCCTTCCACCACGATTATAAGTTTCTTGAGGCCTCCCCAGCCATGCTGAATTGGGAGTAAATTAAATCTCTTTCCTTTATAAATTACCCAGTTCT
>NW_022319227.1:0-1906 GCF_002776525.5 Piliocolobus tephrosceles
AGAACTGGGTAATTTATAAAGGAAAGAGATTTAATTTACTCCCAATTCAGCATGGCTGGGGAGGCCTCAAGAAACTTATAATCGTGGTGGAAGGGAAAGCAAACACATCCTTCTTCACATGGTGGTGGCAAGGAGAAGTTCCCAGCAAAAAGGGGGGAAAAGCCCCTAATAAAACCATCAGATCTTGTGAGAACTCACTTACTATCACGAGAACAGCATGAGGGTAACTGCTCCCATGATTTAATTACCTCCTACCAGAGTCCCTCCCATGACATGTGGGGATTATGGGAGCTAGAATTCAAGATGATATTTAGGTGGGAACCATGGGATGATATGGTTTGGCTGTGTCCCCACCCAAATCTCATCTTGAATTGTATCTCCCATAAACTCCATGTGTTATGGGAGGTACCCAGTGGGAGGTAATTGAATCATGGGGGCAGGTCTTTCCCATACTATTCTTGTAATAATGAATATGTCTCATGAGATCTGATGGTTTTATAAAGGGGAGTTCCCCTACACACACTCTCTCTTGCCTGCTGCTACGTAAAACGTGACTTAGCTCCTCATTCATCTTCAGTCATGATTTGAGGCCTCCCTAGCCATGTGGAAAGGTAAATCAATTAACTTTTCTTGATAAATTACCCCGTCTTGGGTATGTCTTTATTAGCAGTGTAAGAGCAGACTAATATAACACACTATGTTTTACAAACTGGACTGATAATAATCACCTGGGGCACTCAATATTTAAATCAAAATAAAACAGACTCCTGAGCCAAAACTCAGACCTACAATCAAAATCTCCATTAGACATGCTGAGAATCTGAATATTTAACAAGAGCCCCAGGTGATTATTATCAGTCCAGTTTGTAAAACATAGTGTGTTATATTAGTCTGCTCTTACACTGCTAATAAAGACATACCCAAGACGGGGTAATTTATCAAGAAAAGTTAATTGATTTACCTTTCCACATGGCTAGGGAGGCCTCAAATCATGACTGAAGATGAATGAGGAGCTAAGTCACGTTTTACGTAGCAGCAGGCAAGAGAGAGTGTGTGTAGGGGAACTCCCCTTTATAAAACCATCAGATCTCATGAGACATATTCATTATTACAAGAATAGTATGGGAAAGACCTGCCCCCATGATTCAATTACCTCCCACTGGGTACCTCCCATAACACATGGAGTTTATGGGAGATACAATTCAAGATGAGATTTGGGTGGGGACACAGCCAAACCATATCATCCCATGGTTCCCACCTAAATATCATCTTGAATTCTAGCTCCCATAATCCCCACATGTCATGGGAGGGACTCTGGTAGGAGGTAATTAAATCATGGGAGCAGTTACCCTCATGCTGTTCTCGTGATAGTAAGTGAGTTCTCACAAGATCTGATGGTTTTATTAGGGGCTTTTCCCCCCTTTTTGCTGGGAACTTCTCCTTGCCACCACCATGTGAAGAAGGATGTGTTTGCTTTCCCTTCCACCACGATTATAAGTTTCTTGAGGCCTCCCCAGCCATGCTGAATTGGGAGTAAATTAAATCTCTTTCCTTTATAAATTACCCAGTTCTGGTATGTCTTTAATAGTAGCATGAGGACAAACTAATACAGTAAATTGGTACCACAGAGAGTGGAGTGCTGCTGTAAAGATACCCGAAAATGTGGAAGTGATTTTAGAACTGGGTAATTTATAAAGGAAAGAGATTTAATTTACTCCCAATTCAGCATGGCTGGGGAGGCCTCAAGAAACTTATAATCGTGGTGGAAGGGAAAGCAAACACATCCTTCTTCACATGGTGGTGGCAAGGAGAAGTTCCCAGCAAAAAGGGGGGAAAAGCCCCTAATAAAACCATCAGATCTTGTGAGAACTCACTTACTATCACGAGAACAGCATGAGGGTAACTG
>NW_022319228.1:0-1260 GCF_002776525.5 Piliocolobus tephrosceles
TATGGAAGGGAATGGAATACGGAATGGAATGGAATATTGTATTTAATGGAATAAGGAATGGAATAGAACGAATGAAATATGGAAGGGAATGTAATGGAATGGAATTGAATGGAATATTGAATGGAATGGAATACGAAATGGAATGGAATATGAAATGGAATGGAAGTTGGAATGGAAGAGAAAGGACGGGAATGTGGAATGGATTGAAATATGGAATGGAATGGAAATTGCAATGGAGTGGAATGGAATATGGAATTGAATGGAATATGGAATGAAATGGAACAAGGAATGGAATGGAATGGAATATGGAATGGAACAGAATGAAATGGAAGGGAATGAAACATAATGAAAGGGAATAGGGAATGGAATGGAATTAATTAAGGAATAAAATGGAATGGAATGGAATGGAAGATGGAATGGAATGGAATGGAAAATGCAATGGAATGGAATGGAATGGAATATGGAATGGAACGGAATGGAATGGAAGGGAATGGAATATGGAATGGAACAGATGGAAAGGAATAGGAAATGGAATGGAATATAGAATGGAATGCAATATGCAATGGAATGGAATATGGAATGGAATATGGAATGGAATGGAATGGAATGGAATATGGAATGGAATGCAATAGAATGGAAACACATGGAATACAACATGGAATGGAATGGAATGTGTAATGGAATGGAATGGAATGGAATGGAATGGAATATCGAATGGAACGGATTGGAATGGAATGGAATATGGAATGGAATGCAATGGAATGGAATATGCAATGGAATGGTATACGGAATGGAAGGGAATATGAAATGAACTGAAATATGGAATGGAATTAACTGGAATGTAATGGAATATTGAATGACATATAAGAAAGGAATGGAATGGAAAGCAAAGGAATGGAATGGAATGGAATGGAATGGAATAAGGAATAAGGAATATGGAATGCATATGGAATGGAACGAAATGGAATACGGAATTGAATGGAATGGGATGAAATGGAATATGGAATGGTATGGAAAAGAATATCGAATGGAATGGAATATGGAATGGAAAAGAATGGAGTGGAATTTGGAATGGTATAGAATGGAATGGAATGGAATGGAATGGAATGGAATGGAATGGAATGGAATAAGTAACGGAAAGAAATGGAATGGGTTATGGAATGAAATTGAAAAGAATGTAATGGAATGGAATATGGAATGAAATGGAATATGGATTGGAATGGAATATTTAATGGAAAGGAATATGGAATGGAATGGAAT
>NW_022319229.1:0-1255 GCF_002776525.5 Piliocolobus tephrosceles
ATTCCATTCCATTCCATATTCCTTTCCATTAAATATTCCATTCCAATCCATATTCCATTTCATTCCATATTCCATTCCATTACATTCTTTTCAATTTCATTCCATAACCCATTCCATTTCTTTCCGTTACTTATTCCATTCCATTCCATTCCATTCCATTCCATTCCATTCCATTCCATTCTATACCATTCCAAATTCCACTCCATTCTTTTCCATTCCATATTCCATTCCATTCGATATTCTTTTCCATACCATTCCATATTCCATTTCATCCCATTCCATTCAATTCCGTATTCCATTTCGTTCCATTCCATATGCATTCCATATTCCTTATTCCTTATTCCATTCCATTCCATTCCATTCCTTTGCTTTCCATTCCATTCCTTTCTTATATGTCATTCAATATTCCATTACATTCCAGTTAATTCCATTCCATATTTCAGTTCATTTCATATGCCCTTCCATTCCGTATACCATTCCATTGCATATTCCATTCCATTGCATTCCATTCCATATTCCATTCCATTCCAATCCGTTCCATTCGATATTCCATTCCATTCCATTCCATTCCATTCCATTACACATTCCATTCCATTCCATGTTGTATTCCATGTGTTTCCATTCTATTGCATTCCATTCCATATTCCATTCCATTCCATTCCATTCCATATTCCATTCCATATTCCATTCCATTGCATATTGCATTCCATTCTATATTCCATTCCATTTCCTATTCCTTTCCATCTGTTCCATTCCATATTCCATTCCCTTCCATTCCATTCCGTTCCATTCCATATTCCATTCCATTCCATTCCATTGCATTTTCCATTCCATTCCATTCCATCTTCCATTCCATTCCATTCCATTTTATTCCTTAATTAATTCCATTCCATTCCCTATTCCCTTTCATTATGTTTCATTCCCTTCCATTTCATTCTGTTCCATTCCATATTCCATTCCATTCCATTCCTTGTTCCATTTCATTCCATATTCCATTCAATTCCATATTCCATTCCACTCCATTGCAATTTCCATTCCATTCCATATTTCAATCCATTCCACATTCCCGTCCTTTCTCTTCCATTCCAACTTCCATTCCATTTCATATTCCATTCCATTTCGTATTCCATTCCATTCAATATTCCATTCAATTCCATTCCATTACATTCCCTTCCATATTTCATTCGTTCTATTCCATTCCTTATTCCATTAAATACAATATTCCATTCCATTCCGTATTCCATTCCCTTCCATA
>NW_022319230.1:0-3365 GCF_002776525.5 Piliocolobus tephrosceles
GAATGGAATAGAAAGAATGAAATATGGAAGGGAATGTAATGGAATGGAATTGAATAGAATATTGAATGGAATGGAATACAAAATGGAATGGAATATGAAATGGAATGGAATTTGGAATGGAAGAGAAAGGACGGGAAAGTGGAATGGATTGAAATATGGAATGGAATGGAATATGGAATGAAATGGAACAAGGAATGGAATGGAATGGAATATGGAATGGAATAGAATGAAATGGAAGGGAATGAAACATAATGAAAGGGAATAGGGAATGGAATGGAATTAATTAAGGAATAAAATGGACTGGAATGGAATGGAAGATGGAATGGAATGGAATGGAATATGCAATGGAATGGAATGGAATGGAATTTGGAATGGAATATGCAATGGAATGGAATGGAATGGAATATGGAATGGAACAGAATGAAAAAAAAGGAAATGGTATGGAATATAGAATGGAATGCAATATGCAATGGAATGGAATGGAATGGAATATGGAATGGAATGGAATGGAATGGAATGGAATGGAATGGAATATGGATTGGAATGCAATAGAATGGAAAGACATGGAAAACAACATGGAATGGAATGGAATGGAATTGAATGTGTAATGGAATGGAATGGAATGGAATATGGAATGGAACGGATTGGAATGGAATGGAATATGGAGTGGAATATGGAATTGAATGCAATGGAATGGAATATGGAATGGAATGGTATACGGAATGGAAGGGAATATGAAATGGACTGAAATATGGAATGGAATTAACTGGAATGTAATGGAATATTGAATGACATATAATAAGGAATGGAATGGAAAGCAAAGGAATGGAATGGAATGGAATAAGGAATATGGAATGGAATGGAGTGGAATACAACGGAATGGAATGGAATGGAGTATGGAAAGGAATGGGATATGGAACGGAATGGAATGGAATGCAATATGGAAAGGAATGAAGTGGAATTGAATGGAGTATGGAATGGAATGGAATGGAAGGTAATGGAATGAAATGAAATATGGAATGGAAAGGAATGGAATGAAATATGCAATGGAATGGTATGGAATATGTAGTGGAACGTAATGGCATGTGGAATGGAATGAAATATGGAAAGGAATGGAATGGGATGGAAAAGAATGGAATATGAAATGGAATGGAAAAATATTGGAATGGAATGTAAGGGAATGGAATGGAATGATTATGGAATGAAATGGAATGGAATATGGAATGGAATGGAATGGAATATCGAATGGAATGAAATGGAATGGAATGGAATGTGGAATGGAATGGAATGGAATATGGAATGTAATGCAGTATGGAATGGAATGGATTACGGAATGAAAGGCTATATGGAATGCAATGGAATATGGAATGCAATGGAATGGAATAGAATGGAAAGGAATATGGGTTGGAATAGAAAGGAACATGGAATAGAATGGAATATGGAAAGGATTACAGAATGGAATGGAATATGGAATGGAATGATACTGAATGGAAGGAAGCAAAACGGAATGCCTCGGAAAATGAAATGAAATGGAATAGGGAATGGAATGGAATATGGAAAGGAATGGAAAGGAATTGGAAAGGAATGGAATATGGAATGGAATGGAATATGGAATGGGCTGAAAGGAATATGGAATGGAATTGAATATGCAATGGAGAGGAATAGAATAGAATATGGAATGCAAAAGAATAGGGAATGGAATGATTATGGAATGGAATGGAATATGGAATGGAAGATGCAATGGAATCGAATGGAAAACGGAATGGAATGCAATATAATATGGAATGGAATGGAATGGATAGAATGGAATGGAATATGGAATGGAATGGAATATGCAATGGAATATGGAAAGTAATGGAATGCCATGGAAAGGAATGGAATATGAAATGGAATGGAAAGGAAAGGAATGGAATGGAAGGGAATGGAATGGAATGATTATGGAATGAAATGGAATTGAATATGGAATAGAATGGAATGGAACGGAATGGAATGGAAAATAGAGTGGAAGGAAATGGAATGGAATGGAATATGGTATGGAATGGAATGGAATATCGAATGGAATGCAATATGGAATGGAATGGAATATATGGAATGAAATGCTATATGGAGTGGAATAGAATATGGAAAGGAATGGAATGGAATGGAATAGAATGGAATGGAATATGGAATGGAATGGAAAGGAATATGGAATGGAATGGAATATGGAATGTAATATAGAATGAAATGGAATATGGAATGTAATGGAACTGAACGGAACATAACGTAACAGAATGCATCCGAATATGAAAGGGAGTTGAAGGGAATTGAATATGAAATGGAATGGAGAAGGGAATGGAATGGAATATCGAATGGAATGGAATATGGAATGGAATGGAATATATGGAATGAAATGCTATATGGAATGGAATAGAATATGGAAAGGAATGGAAAGAAATGGAATAGAAAGGAATGGAATATGGAATGGAATGGAAAGGAATATGGAATGGAATGGAATATGGAATGTAATATAGAACGAAAAGGAATATGGAATGTAATGGAACTGAACGGAACATAACGAAACGGAATGCATCCGAACATGAAAGGGAGTTGAAGGGAATTGAATATGAAATGGAATGGAGAAGGGAATGGAATGGAATATCGAATGGAATGGAATATGGAATGGAATAGAATGGAATCTGGAAGGGAATACAGAATGGAATGGAATATGGAATGGAATGAAACTGAAAAGAATGGAACGCAATGGAATAGAATGGAATATGAAATGCAAAGGAAGGCAGCAGAATGGAATGGAAAATGGAATATAATGGATGGAATGGAATATGCAATGGAATGGAATATGGAGTGGAATGGAATGGAATGGAAAGGAATGGAATATGGAATCGAATGGAACATTGAATAGAATGGAATGGAAAGGAATATGGAATGAAATGGAATGTGGAATGGAATGGAATGGAATATGGAAAGGAATGGAATGGAGTGGAATAAGAATGGACTGGAATGGAATGCAATGCAATGCAATATGGAATGGAATGGAATATGGAACGAAATGGAATATGGAATTGAATGGAATGGAATGAAATGGAATATGGAATGGAATGGAAAAGAATATCGAATGGAACGGAATATGGAATGGAAAAGAATGGAGTGAAATTTGGAATGGTATAGAATGGAATGGAATGAAATGGAATGGTATATAATGGAATGGAATGAAATGGAATGGAATGGAATGGAATAAGTAATGGAAAGAAAGGGAATGGAATATGGAATGAAATTGAAAAGAATGTAATGGAATGGAAAATGGAATGAAATGGAATATGTATTGGAATGGAATATTTAATGGAAAGGAATATGGAATGGAATGGAAT
>NW_022319231.1:0-3365 GCF_002776525.5 Piliocolobus tephrosceles
ATTCCATTCCATTCCATATTCCTTTCCATTAAATATTCCATTCCAATACATATTCCATTTCATTCCATTTTCCATTCCATTACATTCTTTTCAATTTCATTCCATATTCCATTCCCTTTCTTTCCATTACTTATTCCATTCCATTCCATTCCATTTCATTCCATTCCATTATATACCATTCCATTTCATTCCATTCCATTCTATACCATTCCAAATTTCACTCCATTCTTTTCCATTCCATATTCCGTTCCATTCGATATTCTTTTCCATTCCATTCCATATTCCATTTCATTCCATTCCATTCAATTCCATATTCCATTTCGTTCCATATTCCATTCCATTCCATATTGCATTGCATTGCATTCCATTCCAGTCCATTCTTATTCCACTCCATTCCATTCCTTTCCATATTCCATTCCATTCCATTCCACATTCCATTTCATTCCATATTCCTTTCCATTCCATTCTATTCAATGTTCCATTCGATTCCATATTCCATTCCTTTCCATTCCATTCCATTCCACTCCATATTCCATTCCATTGCATATTCCATTCCATCCATTATATTCCATTTTCCATTCCATTCTGCTGCCTTCCTTTGCATTTCATATTCCATTCTATTCCATTGCGTTCCATTCTTTTCAGTTTCATTCCATTCCATATTCCATTCCATTCTGTATTCCCTTCCAGATTCCATTCTATTCCATTCCATATTCCATTCCATTCGATATTCCATTCCATTCCCTTCTCCATTCCATTTCATATTCAATTCCCTTCAACTCCCTTTCATGTTCGGATGCATTCCGTTTCGTTATGTTCCGTTCAGTTCCATTACATTCCATATTCCTTTTCGTTCTATATTACATTCCATATTCCATTCCATTCCATATTCCTTTCCATTCCATTCCATATTCCATTCCTTTCTATTCCATTTCTTTCCATTCCTTTCCATATTCTATTCCATTCCATATAGCATTTCATTCCATATATTCCATTCCATTCCATATTCCATTCCATTCGATATTCCATTCCATTCCCTTCTCCATTCCATTTCATATTCAATTCCCTTCAACTCCCTTTCATATTCGGATGCATTCTGTTACGTTATGTTCCGTTCAGTTCCATTACATTCCATATTCCATTTCATTCTATATTACATTCCATATTCCATTCCATTCCATATTCCTTTCCATTCCATTCCATATTCCATTCCATTCTATTCCATTCCATTCCATTCCTTTCCATATTCTATTCCACTCCATATAGCATTTCATTCCATATATTCCATTCCATTCCATATTGCATTCCATTCGATATTCCATTCCATTCCATACCATATTCCATTCCATTCCATTTCCTTCCACTCTATTTTCCATTCCATTCCGTTCCATTCCATTCTATTCCATATTCAATTCCATTTCATTCCATAATCATTCCATTCCATTCCCTTCCATTCCATTCCTTTCCTTTCCATTCCATTTCATATTCCATTCCTTTCCATGGCATTCCATTACTTTCCATATTCCATTGCATATTCCATTCCATTCCATATTCCATTCCATTCTATCCATTCCATTCCATTCCATATTATATTGCATTCCATTCCGTTTTCCATTCGATTCCATTGCATCTTCCATTCCATATTCCATTCCATTCCATAATCATTCCATTCCCTATTCTTTTGCATTCCATATTCTATTCTATTCCTCTCCATTGCATATTCAATTCCATTCCATATTCCTTTCAGCCCATTCCATATTCCATTCCATTCCATATTCCATTCCTTTCCAATTCCTTTCCATTCCTTTCCATATTCCATTCCATTCCCTATTCCATTTCATTTCATTTTCCGAGGCATTCCGTTTTGCTTCCTTCCATTCAGTATCATTCCATTCCATATTCCATTCCATTCTGTAATCCTTTCCATATTCCATTCTATTCCATGTTCCTTTCTATTCCAACCCATATTCCTTTCCATTCTATTCCATTCCATTGCATTCCATATTCCATTGCATTCCATATAGCCTTTCATTCCGTAATCCATTCCATTCCATACTGCATTACATTCCATATTCCATTCCATTCCATTCCACATTCCATTCCATTCCATTTCATTCCATTCGATATTCCATTCCATTCCATTCCATATTCCATTCCATTTCATTCCATAATCATTCCATTCCATTCCCTTACATTCCATTCCAATATTTTTCCATTCCATTTCATATTCCATTCTTTTCCATCCCATTCCATTCCTTTCCATATTTCATTCCATTCCACATGCCATTACGTTCCACTACATATTCCATACCATTCCATTGCATATTTCATTCCATTCCTTTCCATTCCATATTTCATTTCATTCCATTACCTTCCATTCCATTCCATTCCATACTCCATTCAATTCCACTTCATTCCTTTCCATATTGCATTCCATTCCATTCCGTTCCATATCCCATTCCTTTCCATACTCCATTCCATTCCATTCCGTTGTATTCCACTCCATTCCATTCCATATTCCTTATTCCATTCCATTCCATTCCTTTGCTTTCCATTCCATTCCTTATTATATGTCATTCAATATTCCATTACATTCCAGTTAATTCCATTCCATATTTCAGTCCATTTCATATTCCCTTCCATTCCGTATACCATTCCATTCCATATTCCATTCCATTGCATTCAATTCCATATTCCACTCCATATTCCATTCCATTCCAATCCGTTCCATTCCATATTCCATTCCATTCCATTCCATTACACATTCAATTCCATTCCATTCCATTCCATGTTGTTTTCCATGTCTTTCCATTCTATTGCATTCCAATCCATATTCCATTCCATTCCATTCCATTCCATTCCATTCCATTCCATATTCCATTCCATTCCATTCCATTGCATATTGCATTCCATTCTATATTCCATACCATTTCCTTTTTTTTCATTCTGTTCCATTCCATATTCCATTCCATTCCATTCCATTGCATATTCCATTCCAAATTCCATTCCATTCCATTCCATTGCATATTCCATTCCATTCCATTCCATCTTCCATTCCATTCCAGTCCATTTTATTCCTTAATTAATTCCATTCCATTCCCTATTCCCTTTCATTATGTTTCATTCCCTTCCATTTCATTCTATTCCATTCCATATTCCATTCCATTCCATTCCTTGTTCCATTTCATTCCATATTCCATTCCATTCCATATTTCAATCCATTCCACTTTCCCGTCCTTTCTCTTCCATTCCAAATTCCATTCCATTTCATATTCCATTCCATTTTGTATTCCATTCCATTCAATATTCTATTCAATTCCATTCCATTACATTCCCTTCCATATTTCATTCTTTCTATTCCATTC
>NW_022319233.1:0-2623 GCF_002776525.5 Piliocolobus tephrosceles
GAATGCATAAATAAAATGTGGCATATCCATTTAATGGAATATTATTTGACCACAAAGAGAAATTAAGTACTGATATACACTACAGCATGGAAGAAACTTGAAAAATTAGGCTAAATGAAAGAAGTCAGTCACAAAAATTGCATGATTACATTTATTTATGTTTATTTTTATTCCATCCTCAGATAGGGGACACATCAAACTGATAAGGACAGATACTACACTTGATTTTAGCTGAAAGGTCAAGAAGTAATTTGCATGATTCCATTTATATGAAACATCCAAAGCAGGGAACTGTAGGTGGTTCTCTAGGGCAAGGAGATGTTGGGGGGTGAGTGTAGAAAGAAGGACTGACTGCTAAAATGCATGAGATTTCTTTTTTTATTTTTTTGAGACAGTGTCTCATTCCATTGCCCAGGATGGAATGCTGTGGCACGTGATTACAGCTCACTGCAGCCTCGACTTCTCCAGGCTCGGGGGATCCTTCTGCCTTGACCTCCCAAGTAGTTACAGGCACATGCCACCATACCTGGGTCATTTTTTATTTTTTATTTTTTGTATAGGCAGGTTTTGCCATGTATAGCATTTTTGTGTAGGCAGGTTTTTGCCATGTTGCCCAGGCTGGTCTCAGACTTCTAGACTCAAACCATCTACCTCAGCCTCCAAAAGTGCTGGGATTACAGGCGTGAGCCAATGCACCCAGCTCAGGTATGAAGCTTCTTTTGCGGGTGATAAAATGTTCTAAAGTTGATTGTGATGACAGCTGTGTAACTTTTGTGAATTATACTAAAAGACCAATGAAATGTATACTTTATATTTGTGAATTATATGTGAATTATATCTTTGTCTTAAAAAGTCTTCTGTGTAGGGAAGAATGCCTGTGTTTTTAGTGGGAAGTGAATCAAGCAGGGAAGCAAGACTTCCTCAATCTCAATACCACTGGATTCATATTTCAAGAAGTCTCACAAATTAGCCGGGCATGGCGGCACGCACCTGTAGTCCCAGCTACTCCGGAAGCTGAGGTAATGAGGAAAGAAAAAGACCCCCTCACATTGTTTTATGTTGTTTTATACTCAGTACTTGTTTTAAGAAAAAAAACAAGGAAGTAAAACCAAAGACAGGCAGCCCGGCACCAGGCCCAAAACCAGGCCTAAAACCAGGCCTGGGTCTGCCTGGCCTAAACCCAGTAGTTAAAAATCAACTTATAGCTTAGAAACTGATGTTATTCATAGATTTCAGACATTGTGTAGAAGAACACTGTGAAACTCCCTGCCCTGTTCCATTTCTATCAGTGCATTAAACCGCTGTCACATATCCCCTAGATTGCTCAATCAATCACAACCCTTTCATGTGGAATCTTTAGTGTTGTGAGCCCTTAAAAGGGACAGAAATTGTGCACGCGGGGAGCTCGGATTTTGAGACAGTAGCTTGCCGATGCTCCCAGCTGAATAAAGCCCTTGCTTCTACAACTTGGTGTCTGAGAGGTTTTGTCTGTGGCCTGTCCTGCTGCAGTAAGAGAATTGCTTGAACCTGGGAGGCAGAAGTTGCAGTGAGCCGAGATTGTGCCATTGCACTCCAGCCTGGGAGATGGAGTGCAAGATTCCGACTCCATTAAAAGAAACAACAAAAAAAAGAAGCCTCACTCAGTCCAGTGTCCGTCTAAGGAAAATCTACCCCAAGCAGGCTTTGTACCCTATCTTTCCTATTATGCTTCATTTCGTTTGGTAACTGTTGTAAATGTTTCTTTTATTTGAATTTTCTTTCAGATAGATTTTTAATAAGAGCAAAGAGAGATCACAAAAATATGCAGCAGATGTTTCCACTGGAACAGGGAACTAGAGGTCAGGGATGGGGAGGCACATAAGATGCATCCTTTGCATATTTGAAATTTTTTATTTTTTTATTTTTATTTTTTTGAGACGGAGTTTCGCTCATCGCCCAGCTAGTGCGATCTTGGCTCACTGCAACCTCCGCCTCCCAGGTTCAAACAATTCTCCTGCCTCAGCCTCCTGAGTAGCTGGGATTACAGGCTCCCGCCACCACGCTCGGCTAATTTTTTGTATTTTCAGTAGAGACAGGGTTTCGTCATGTTGGGCAGGCTGGTCTGGAACTCCTGCACTCAGGTGATCCACCCTCCTCGACCTCCCAAAGTGCTGGGATTACAGGCATAAGTCACGGTGCCCGGTTTTTTTGTTTGTTTGTTTTGGTTTTTTTTTTTTTTTTTTTTTTTTTTGAGACGGAGTTTCACTCTTGTTGCTCAGGCTGGAGTGCAATAGCAGGATCTCAGCTCACCGCAACCTCTGCCTCAGCCTACTGAGTAGCTGGGATTACAGGCATGTGCCACCATGCCCGGCTAATTTTGTATTTTTAGTAGAAACGGGGTTTCTCCATGTTGGTCAGATTGGTCTCAAACTCTCGACCTCAGGTGATCTGCCTGCCTGAGCCTCCCAAAGTGCTGAGATTACAGGTGTAAGCCACCGTGCCCCGCCTGTTTGAAATTTTTGCCACTGGCTTTAAAAAATAAAATTGGCATCTCATTTAGATGTAAAAAAATATTCAACTCAAATGTGCAAGTGATGTCTAAAGCCTGTGCATAATATACATTCAAAAAAGAGGTGGGAGAGAG
>NW_022319234.1:0-2623 GCF_002776525.5 Piliocolobus tephrosceles
CTCTCTCCCACCTCTTTTTTGAATGTATATTATGCACAGGCTTTAGACATCACTTGCACATTTGAGTTGAATATTTTTTTACATCTAAATGAGATGCCAATTTTATTTTTTAAAGCCAGTGGCAAAAATTTCAAACAGGCGGGGCACGGTGGCTTACACCTGTAATCTCAGCACTTTGGGAGGCTCAGGCAGGCAGATCACCTGAGGTCGAGAGTTTGAGACCAATCTGACCAACATGGAGAAACCCCGTTTCTACTAAAAATACAAAATTAGCCGGGCATGGTGGCACATGCCTGTAATCCCAGCTACTCAGTAGGCTGAGGCAGAGGTTGCGGTGAGCTGAGATCCTGCTATTGCACTCCAGCCTGAGCAACAAGAGTGAAACTCCGTCTCAAAAAAAAAAAAAAAAAAAAAAAAAACCAAAACAAACAAACAAAAAAACCGGGCACCGTGACTTATGCCTGTAATCCCAGCACTTTGGGAGGTCGAGGAGGGTGGATCACCTGAGTGCAGGAGTTCCAGACCAGCCTGCCCAACATGACGAAACCCTGTCTCTACTGAAAATACAAAAAATTAGCCGAGCGTGGTGGCGGGAGCCTGTAATCCCAGCTACTCAGGAGGCTGAGGCAGGAGAATTGTTTGAACCTGGGAGGCGGAGGTTGCAGTGAGCCAAGATCGCACTAGCTGGGCGATGAGCGAAACTCCGTCTCAAAAAAATAAAAATAAAAAAATAAAAAATTTCAAATATGCAAAGGATGCATCTTATGTGCCTCCCCATCCCTGACCTCTAGTTCCCTGTTCCAGTGGAAACATCTGCTGCATATTTTTGTGATCTCTCTTTGCTCTTATTAAAAATCTATCTGAAAGAAAATTCAAATAAAAGAAACATTTACAACAGTTACCAAACGAAATGAAGCATAATAGGAAAGATAGGGTACAAAGCCTGCTTGGGGTAGATTTTCCTTAGACGGACACTGGACTGAGTGAGGCTTCTTTTTTTTGTTGTTTCTTTTAATGGAGTCGGAATCTTGCACTCCATCTCCCAGGCTGGAGTGCAATGGCACAATCTCGGCTCACTGCAACTTCTGCCTCCCAGGTTCAAGCAATTCTCTTACTGCAGCAGGACAGGCCACAGACAAAACCTCTCAGACACCAAGTTGTAGAAGCAAGGGCTTTATTCAGCTGGGAGCATCGGCAAGCTACTGTCTCAAAATCCGAGCTCCCCGCGTGCACAATTTCTGTCCCTTTTAAGGGCTCACAACACTAAAGATTCCACATGAAAGGGTTGTGATTGATTGAGCAATCTAGGGGATATGTGACAGCGGTTTAATGCACTGATAGAAATGGAACAGGGCAGGGAGTTTCACAGTGTTCTTCTACACAATGTCTGAAATCTATGAATAACATCAGTTTCTAAGCTATAAGTTGATTTTTAACTACTGGGTTTAGGCCAGGCAGACCCAGGCCTGGTTTTAGGCCTGGTTTTGGGCCTGGTGCCGGGCTGCCTGTCTTTGGTTTTACTTCCTTGTTTTTTTTCTTAAAACAAGTACTGAGTATAAAACAACATAAAACAATGTGAGGGGGTCTTTTTCTTTCCTCATTACCTCAGCTTCCGGAGTAGCTGGGACTACAGGTGCGTGCCGCCATGCCCGGCTAATTTGTGAGACTTCTTGAAATATGAATCCAGTGGTATTGAGATTGAGGAAGTCTTGCTTCCCTGCTTGATTCACTTCCCACTAAAAACACAGGCATTCTTCCCTACACAGAAGACTTTTTAAGACAAAGATATAATTCACATATAATTCACAAATATAAAGTATACATTTCATTGGTCTTTTAGTATAATTCACAAAAGTTACACAGCTGTCATCACAATCAACTTTAGAACATTTTATCACCCGCAAAAGAAGCTTCATACCTGAGCTGGGTGCATTGGCTCACGCCTGTAATCCCAGCACTTTTGGAGGCTGAGGTAGATGGTTTGAGTCTAGAAGTCTGAGACCAGCCTGGGCAACATGGCAAAAACCTGCCTACACAAAAATGCTATACATGGCAAAACCTGCCTATACAAAAAATAAAAAATAAAAAATGACCCAGGTATGGTGGCATGTGCCTGTAACTACTTGGGAGGTCAAGGCAGAAGGATCCCCCGAGCCTGGAGAAGTCGAGGCTGCAGTGAGCTGTAATCACGTGCCACAGCATTCCATCCTGGGCAATGGAATGAGACACTGTCTCAAAAAAATAAAAAAAGAAATCTCATGCATTTTAGCAGTCAGTCCTTCTTTCTACACTCACCCCCCAACATCTCCTTGCCCTAGAGAACCACCTACAGTTCCCTGCTTTGGATGTTTCATATAAATGGAATCATGCAAATTACTTCTTGACCTTTCAGCTAAAATCAAGTGTAGTATCTGTCCTTATCAGTTTGATGTGTCCCCTATCTGAGGATGGAATAAAAATAAACATAAATAAATGTAATCATGCAATTTTTGTGACTGACTTCTTTCATTTAGCCTAATTTTTCAAGTTTCTTCCATGCTGTAGTGTATATCAGTACTTAATTTCTCTTTGTGGTCAAATAATATTCCATTAAATGGATATGCCACATTTTATTTATGCATTC
>NW_022319235.1:0-1691 GCF_002776525.5 Piliocolobus tephrosceles
GAATGCATAAATAAAATGTGGCATATCCATTTAATGGAATATTATTTCACCACAAAAAGAGAAATTAAGTACTGATATACACTACAGCATGGAAGAAACTTGAAAAATTAGGCTAAATGAAAGAAGTCAGTCACAAAAATTGCATGATTACATTTATTTATGTTTATTTTTATTCCATCCTCAGATAGGGGACACATCAAACTGATAAGAACAGATACTACACTTGATTTTAGCTGAAAGGTCAAGAAGTAATTTGCATGATTCCATTTATATGAAACATCCAAAACAGGGAACTGTAGGTGGTTCTCTAGGGCAAGAAGATGAAAAAAAAAAAAAGAAAGGACTGACTGCTAAAATGTATGAGATTTCTTTTTTTATTTTTTTGAGACAGGGTCTCATTCCATCGCCCAGGATGGAATGCTGTGGCACGTGATTACGGCTCACTGCAGCCTCGACTTCTCCAGGCTCGGGGGATCCTTCTGCCTTGACCTCCCAAGTAGTTACAGGCACATGCCACCATACCTGGGTCATTTATTATTTTTATTTTTTGTATAGGCAGGTTTTGCCATGTATAGCATTTTTGTGTAGGCAGGTTTTTGCCATGTTGCCCTGGTCTCAGACTTCTAGACTCAAACCATCTACCTCAGCCTCCAAAAGTGCTGGGATTACAGGCGTGAGCCAATGCACCCAGCTCAGGTATGAAGCTTCTTTTGCGGGTGATAAAATGTTCTAAAGTTGATTGTGATGACAGCTGTGTAACTTTTGTGAATTATACTAAAAGACCAATGAAATGTACACTTTATATTTGTGAATTGTATGTGAATTATATCTTTGTTTTAAAAAGTCCTCTGTGTAGGGAAGAATGCCTGTGTTTTTAGTGGGAAGTGAATCAAGCAGGGAAGCAAGACTTCCTCAATCTCAATACCACTGGATTCATATTTCAAGAAGTCTCACAAATTAGCCGGGCATGGCGGCACGCACCTGTAGTCCCAACTACTCCGGAAGCTGAGGTAATGAGGAAAGAAAAAGACCCCCTCACATTGTTTTATGTTGTTTTATACTCAGTACCTGTTTTAAGAAAAAAAACAAGGAAGTAAAACCAAAGACAGGCAGCCCAGCACCAGGCCCAAAACCAGGCCTGGGTCTGCCTGGCCTAAACCCAGAAACCGATGTTATTCATAGATTTCAGACATTGTGTAGAAGAACACTGTGAAACTCCCTGCCCTGTTCTGTTTCTATCAGTGCATTAAACCGCTGTCACGTATCCCCTAGATTGCTCAATCAATCACAACCCTTTCATGTGAAATCTTTAGTGTTGTGAGCCCTTAAAAGGGACAGAAATTGTGCACTCGGGGAGCTCGGATTTTGAGATGGTAGCTTGCCGATGCTCCCAGCTGAATAAAGCCCTTCCTTCTACAACTTGGTGTCTGAGAGGTTTTGTCTGTGGCCTGTCCTGCTGCAGTAAGAGAACTGCTTGAACCTGGGAGGCAGAAGTTGCAGTGAGCCGAGATTGTGCCATTGCACTCCAGCCTGGGAGATGGAGTGCAAGATTCCGACTCCATTAAAAGAAACAACAAAAAAAAAGAAGCCTCACTCAGTCCAGTGTCCGCCTGAGGAAAATCTACCCCAAGCAGGCTTTGTACCCTATCTTTCCTATTGTGCTTCATTTCATTTGGTAACTTTTGCAAATG
>NW_022319235.1:1791-2775 GCF_002776525.5 Piliocolobus tephrosceles
ATCTTTCCTATTGTGCTTCATTTCATTTGGTAACTTTTGCAAATGTTTCTTTTATTTGAATTTCCTTTCAGATAGATTTTGAATAAGAGCAAAGAGAGATCACAAAAATATGCAGCAGATGTTTCCTCTGGAACAGGGAACTAGAGGTCAGGGACGGGAAGGCACATAAGACGCATCCTTTGTATATTTGAAATTTTTTTATTTTTTATTTTTATTTTTATTTTTTGAGACGGAGTTTCGCTCATCGCCCAGCTAGAGTGCAGTGGTGCGATCTTGGCTCACTGCAACCTCCGCCTCCCAGGTTCAAACGATTCTCCTGCCTCAGCCTCCCGAGTAGCTGGGATTACAGGCTCCCGCCACCATGCTCGGCTAATTTTTTGTATTTTCAGTAGAGACAGGGTTTTGCCATGTTGGGCAGGCTGGTCTGGAACTCCTGCCCTCAGATGATCCACCCTCCTCGACCTCCCAAAGTGCTGGGATTACAGGCGTAAGTCAGGGCGCCCGGTTTGTTTGTTTTGTTTGTTTTGGGTTTTTTTTTTTTTTTTTTTTTGAGACGGAGTTTCACTCTTGTTGCTCAGGCTGGAGTGCAATAGCAGGATCTCAGCTCGCCGCAACCTCTGTCTCAGCCTACTGAGTAGCTGGGATTACAGGCATGCGCCACCATGCCCGGCTAATTTTGTATTTTTAGTAGAAACGGGATTTCTCCATGTTGGTCAGATTGGTCTCAAACTCTCGACCTCAGGTGATCTGCCCGCCTGAGCCTCCCAAAGTGCTGAGATTACAGGTGTGAGCCACCGAGCCCTGCTTGTTTGAAATTTTTGCCACTGGCTTTAAAAAATAAAATTGGCATCTCATTTAGCTGTTAAAAAAAAATTCAACTCAAATGTGCAAGAGATGTCTAAAGCCTGTGCATAATATACATTCAAAAAAGAGGTGCGAGAGAGGATTTCAGGGTCTGGAAGGTGGAAACTGCCCTGGCCTTAA
>NW_022319236.1:0-984 GCF_002776525.5 Piliocolobus tephrosceles
TTAAGGCCAGGGCAGTTTCCACCTTCCAGACCCTGAAATCCTCTCTCGCACCTCTTTTTTGAATGTATATTATGCACAGGCTTTAGACATCTCTTGCACATTTGAGTTGAATTTTTTTTTAACAGCTAAATGAGATGCCAATTTTATTTTTTAAAGCCAGTGGCAAAAATTTCAAACAAGCAGGGCTCGGTGGCTCACACCTGTAATCTCAGCACTTTGGGAGGCTCAGGCGGGCAGATCACCTGAGGTCGAGAGTTTGAGACCAATCTGACCAACATGGAGAAATCCCGTTTCTACTAAAAATACAAAATTAGCCGGGCATGGTGGCGCATGCCTGTAATCCCAGCTACTCAGTAGGCTGAGACAGAGGTTGCGGCGAGCTGAGATCCTGCTATTGCACTCCAGCCTGAGCAACAAGAGTGAAACTCCGTCTCAAAAAAAAAAAAAAAAAAAAACCCAAAACAAACAAAACAAACAAACCGGGCGCCCTGACTTACGCCTGTAATCCCAGCACTTTGGGAGGTCGAGGAGGGTGGATCATCTGAGGGCAGGAGTTCCAGACCAGCCTGCCCAACATGGCAAAACCCTGTCTCTACTGAAAATACAAAAAATTAGCCGAGCATGGTGGCGGGAGCCTGTAATCCCAGCTACTCGGGAGGCTGAGGCAGGAGAATCGTTTGAACCTGGGAGGCGGAGGTTGCAGTGAGCCAAGATCGCACCACTGCACTCTAGCTGGGCGATGAGCGAAACTCCGTCTCAAAAAATAAAAATAAAAATAAAAAATAAAAAAATTTCAAATATACAAAGGATGCGTCTTATGTGCCTTCCCGTCCCTGACCTCTAGTTCCCTGTTCCAGAGGAAACATCTGCTGCATATTTTTGTGATCTCTCTTTGCTCTTATTCAAAATCTATCTGAAAGGAAATTCAAATAAAAGAAACATTTGCAAAAGTTACCAAATGAAATGAAGCACAATAGGAAAGAT
>NW_022319236.1:1084-2775 GCF_002776525.5 Piliocolobus tephrosceles
CATTTGCAAAAGTTACCAAATGAAATGAAGCACAATAGGAAAGATAGGGTACAAAGCCTGCTTGGGGTAGATTTTCCTCAGGCGGACACTGGACTGAGTGAGGCTTCTTTTTTTTTGTTGTTTCTTTTAATGGAGTCGGAATCTTGCACTCCATCTCCCAGGCTGGAGTGCAATGGCACAATCTCGGCTCACTGCAACTTCTGCCTCCCAGGTTCAAGCAGTTCTCTTACTGCAGCAGGACAGGCCACAGACAAAACCTCTCAGACACCAAGTTGTAGAAGGAAGGGCTTTATTCAGCTGGGAGCATCGGCAAGCTACCATCTCAAAATCCGAGCTCCCCGAGTGCACAATTTCTGTCCCTTTTAAGGGCTCACAACACTAAAGATTTCACATGAAAGGGTTGTGATTGATTGAGCAATCTAGGGGATACGTGACAGCGGTTTAATGCACTGATAGAAACAGAACAGGGCAGGGAGTTTCACAGTGTTCTTCTACACAATGTCTGAAATCTATGAATAACATCGGTTTCTGGGTTTAGGCCAGGCAGACCCAGGCCTGGTTTTGGGCCTGGTGCTGGGCTGCCTGTCTTTGGTTTTACTTCCTTGTTTTTTTTCTTAAAACAGGTACTGAGTATAAAACAACATAAAACAATGTGAGGGGGTCTTTTTCTTTCCTCATTACCTCAGCTTCCGGAGTAGTTGGGACTACAGGTGCGTGCCGCCATGCCCGGCTAATTTGTGAGACTTCTTGAAATATGAATCCAGTGGTATTGAGATTGAGGAAGTCTTGCTTCCCTGCTTGATTCACTTCCCACTAAAAACACAGGCATTCTTCCCTACACAGAGGACTTTTTAAAACAAAGATATAATTCACATACAATTCACAAATATAAAGTGTACATTTCATTGGTCTTTTAGTATAATTCACAAAAGTTACACAGCTGTCATCACAATCAACTTTAGAACATTTTATCACCCGCAAAAGAAGCTTCATACCTGAGCTGGGTGCATTGGCTCACGCCTGTAATCCCAGCACTTTTGGAGGCTGAGGTAGATGGTTTGAGTCTAGAAGTCTGAGACCAGGGCAACATGGCAAAAACCTGCCTACACAAAAATGCTATACATGGCAAAACCTGCCTATACAAAAAATAAAAATAATAAATGACCCAGGTATGGTGGCATGTGCCTGTAACTACTTGGGAGGTCAAGGCAGAAGGATCCCCCGAGCCTGGAGAAGTCGAGGCTGCAGTGAGCCGTAATCACGTGCCACAGCATTCCATCCTGGGCGATGGAATGAGACCCTGTCTCAAAAAAATAAAAAAAGAAATCTCATACATTTTAGCAGTCAGTCCTTTCTTTTTTTTTTTTTCATCTTCTTGCCCTAGAGAACCACCTACAGTTCCCTGTTTTGGATGTTTCATATAAATGGAATCATGCAAATTACTTCTTGACCTTTCAGCTAAAATCAAGTGTAGTATCTGTTCTTATCAGTTTGATGTGTCCCCTATCTGAGGATGGAATAAAAATAAACATAAATAAATGTAATCATGCAATTTTTGTGACTGACTTCTTTCATTTAGCCTAATTTTTCAAGTTTCTTCCATGCTGTAGTGTATATCAGTACTTAATTTCTCTTTTTGTGGTGAAATAATATTCCATTAAATGGATATGCCACATTTTATTTATGCATTC
>NW_022319237.1:0-16407 GCF_002776525.5 Piliocolobus tephrosceles
CAGCAAGGGCACCCTCTAATCACAACCCTCCTAGCCTGGTGGGGTGGGAGTGGAAACAGAGGAGCAACAGAGGGGGTGGGTGAGGAGGAAACAGAGGCTCAAAAGTAATTAGCTCAAGGTTACCCTTGGATCTAGATAGTCTGTGTCTGGGCTCTTTACCACTCTGCTAGGCTGCTTATTAAAAATGCAGATCTCCAAGCTCCATCCTCACCCAGTGTCAGGGATCTGCATTCGGGATGGTCGGCCCCCGGGTGATTCTCAGCCAGTGTCTGACTTTTCCTGGTACCGCCTCTGCTTTATAATCACACGACCAGGCTGGGGCCCTTGCTCAGCAAGGTGAGTGTACCTCACCCACCCACCTTCGCCCCCCGAATGGTTGGCACTACTAGATTGCCGAATGGGACAGTGAGACAACGAACACTTTCTCCTGGATATCCAGAGTCTGGTCAGAGACCAACAAGGGAGGAAGAGGAGTGGAAAAATCGCAGATCAGCAGAGCGGCAAGGGGAGGAGAGAACTCTTGGGCTGAAAAAGGCCTAAAACAATGCCTGCTGCGGAATAGAGTGTAGAAAAACTGGGTCTCAGTCACTACCTGGACAAACTGCACTGGCCTTACTGAAAGGAGTAAGAATCAACACTTTAAACACAGCACACCTTTTGATCCTGAAATGCTACTTCTCAGAATTTGTCCTAAGAAAATATAAAGTATTTATACAAACATGTGTGTTAACTGTAAAAAAAAAAAAAAAAAAAAAAAGTGAAACTGACCAAAATGTCTCTCTACTATGATATATTTGCCTGATGGAGACTGTTACAGGACCACCAAAAATCTTATTTCAAATATTTAATAACCTGAACAATGACAAGACGTTAAATTTAACGGAACATAAAACTTTACAAACCTAATCATCTGAATGTCCTTATAAAATGTATGTATATAAAGGACTGGAAATATTACAAAACATTAAAAGTGATTATGTTTGCATGGTGGAACCGAGAGTGGTTATTTTCTTTATATTTTTCTGCATTTCTCTAAGTCTCTATAATTAACACAGACTGTATCTGTAGGGTTTTTTTTAGGCCATTAATTCTTTAAAGGAAAATAACGAGCATCAACATTTAGAGATTTTCCTCTACGTCTGCCCCTCCCAGATCCCCTCTCATTGGCCAGGAGGAGCAGATGGGAGCCAAAGCTGTGACGTTTTTTCATTTGTCCCTCAGCCCCTCTGATTTACCTAGCTCCTAAAGGAAAACAGAGCATCTGGGATGGACTTCTGCTTCCCTCTGAATTCCTAAGGGCCTGCTTTGTAAGCCACCTAAGTCTGCTCTGAAGCCTGCTGGTGCTCTGAAATCTTTGGAGGGAAAAATTACCACCCAAATGTGTGCAGATAAACAACCTGCTAGATGTTTGTCCACATGAGGGTGCCGGTGACACAAAGAACCCTCCCCAGAGGCTGACTCATGGGCAGGTGGGGGTGGAGCTGGGTGATGTCAAAACCCATCAACCACACAGCAACCAGCTTTCCCCATCTCCCACCCCCTGTACCCCGTTCTCTAGAGAAGTGGCAGGAAAATGCAGAGGGGCAGAAGAAAGTGTCCAGCATAGAGACTATGTTCTGGAAAGCCTTCTGACAAGGAAGTGCTGAGGCTGATAGCTGCTTTGGATTAGGATGCAAAATCAAACATCCAAAGAAGCCACTGCACATTCCCATTAATCAGCTGAATTAGCCAAACCAAGGGAGTCTGATCTAGAGAATCTCCCCAGCCATGCTTGTGTCAGCAGTTCCTGCAATTATTATGGAAACCCAATGACCCAATTTCCTTGACCTTCTTTTCATTACAGAGAAATGTAAATGCTTTGGCCTTAACATTTAAGGCCAATGAAACTAGGTAAGAAACAGATTTCAAAACGCTACAGCAAACTCCCATGGAAATCTGCCTCCATGGAGAAAATCCTAATGGAAAAAGCGGGTTCAAAAGCGGATTGGGAGTCACTGCACTTACCACAAACACTTGGGGCCGCAGAAAGGTTTGGATCCCGGACAACTGGTTCTTCTTCCCAGCAGGTTAGATGAACGATAACGATCCCTGGCTTTCAAAGAGGGAGGTACTGGTTTTTAACACATCACTTTCTATGGTCACACAGCTCCGTCACATCACTCTTCTGATGTCTGAGAAGTCCCACAGTCCTCCCTTAAAATAAGGAAGAGATTTTTAAGGCCAGGTGATACCCGGACAAATGCCCATGGCTGCCCTGCTCACCTTTCTCCCCCTGGCCCTGGGTACCCGACTATGTATTTGGTCCAACTGACCATCCATCTGTCCATCCATCTCAGCCCATATAGTAACACATACAGTTGGGGATGGTTCTCCCTGGCCTAAGCCAGAGCTCGGGCCTGAGTCTCAAAGGGAAGTGAGGTACTGCCCTACCACCCTCCCAGACCACAGGCCCCAGAGGCCTCCTGAACTCTGGGCCAGGCTCTAGACTTACCTCTAACAGCCCTGTCCCACTCAGAAGTGCCTGGGGCCCAGGCAGAGTTCTCTCATTTCCTGAAGCAGCCAGGAAAAAGGGTGGTTTGTGGAGAAGTGGGAGAGGGAGCCCCTAGCATGACCCTCTGGAGTAGGCTCCAGAAACGCATTTATTTTTAAACAAGCAGCAGCAAGTCAGTGGTCAAAAGCAGAGGCTTGGAGACTGACAGGGTCGCCTGCCTGTGTGATTTGAACCACATATTCCCTGGCTGAGAGGCCTCAGACAGTCTAATCTGACACAGCTCATTTCCTCTGCTGTAAAAAGCAGAACAGGCATACCTTGCAAGATTACCGTAAAACCTAGAGATAACCTGTAAAGTGGCCAGCACACAGTAGGCATTCAATAAGTGGTAGTTATAAAGAAGATGAAATGGAGGAGGGACACAGTGAGAGAAGACACAAAAGCCTGTTGATGTGCCTCTTGGAAAGTGACGGATCTGCTGAACCACCAGACACATGAACTGGCTTCAAAGGCCAGGCCCCAGAGATCAAGTTTCCATTCCCGGCCCCGCCCCAGGCCCTATGGCCATGTAAACATATTATCAAATGAAAGGGCATATCCATACGACAATGTCAGAGCTGGCAAGGACCTTAAAGGCCATCAATGCCACCTAGTCAGCTCCCTGTATTATAATTAAGGAAAACTGAAGCCTAGAGGGGCAAAAGTAATCAGTTAATATCCCATGGCCAAAAGCCACAGTTACAACTCAAGTCTCCAAACTGCCCATCAAGGAGCTCTTCCCAGTCCACTCAGCACTTGTGAGGGTCACGTACCCAGGGGCCAGGGTTTGGTCATACAGGCAGCCCCACCACACATCACGTAGGCTTTCTGAGAGCACACTCACAAGGCACATGCCTTCACCATGGGCAGGTATGTGTCAAGAAATGCTCCCTAATCACCAGCTCATCTGCCACCTCAAAACTCTCAAGTCTCTCTCCTGCCACGACCCCAACTCCTGCCCCCAGGGCTCACTCTGCTCTCTCTCTGCTACTTGCCCAGGTAGGTTTGGCTCCATGGGAGGGAGTGCCCACATATGGGCATGGGGAGGACACAGGGCACTGCTTCTCTGGGCCAAAACGGAGGGTGGGAAAGCGTCCTGCTGTGGGACTGGTAGGATAAATAATTCAAATGCTCTACACACCCACCAAATCTGCTTTTCCACGAGTACGCAATAAAAGGAAAATTCTGAAGGCATAACAGAAAAAACAGGATACAAAAACTTCACCTACGGTTCCCTCCCTCTATTGTTTTAATAGATAAATATGCATATGTGAACAGTGTGGAAGGAAATGCATGTTAAGAGTGGTTATCTCAGCCAGGAGGAAAGGCTCATGCTTCCAGCACTTTGGGAGGCCGAGGTGGGCGGATCACCCGAGGTCAGGAGTTTGAGACCAGCCTGGCCAACATGGTGAAACTCCGTCTCTAATAAAAACGCAGAAATTAGCTGCGAGTGGTGGCGTGTGCCTGTAATCCCAGCTACCCAGGAGGCTGAGGCAGGAGCATCGCTGGAACCTGGGAAGCAGAGGCTGCAGTGGGCCAAGATCACACCACTGCACTCCAGTCTGGGCAACAAGAGCAAAACTCCATCTCAAGAAAAAAAAAAAAAACCAAATTCCTGAGTTTTCTAGAATAAACATGTATTACTTTTATTTAAAAAAGAGTCCAATAAGTTTCTGGTTAAGGTATAGCAGAACAGTAGGCACCCTTTGAATTGTTCTTCCCCTGTTCTAGAATTTTCACAAAGATGAACAAGCAGCCCATTCTCCCAGTCAATGAAGAGGCTCTCAAGAAATGATCTCCCTCACTGACATCTGGTCTTTCCTGAGGACTGATGTGAAAACATTCTTTTTTTTTTTTTTTTTTGAGACGGAGTCTCACTCTTGTTGCCCAGGCTGGGGTGCAATGGCGCAATCTTGGCCCACTGCAGCCTCCGCCTCCCAAGTTCAAGCAATTCTCCTGCCTCGGCCTCCTGAGTAGCTGGGCATGCACCACCATGCCCAGCTAATTTTGTATTTTTAGTAGAGATGGGGTTTCTCCATGTTGGTCAGGCTGGTCTCGAACTCCCGACCTCAGTTGATCTACCCGCCTCAGCCTCCCAAAGTGCTGGGATTACAGGCGTGAGCCACAGCACCCAGCCTGAAATCATTCTTTTCTCCAGACATTAACATGATGCTCATCCTATCTCCAGGCTTGGAACCCAGTGCAAAATGTTCATCTCGGGGCCTCTCAGCCTCACCCCCGCTTTTCTACAGCTGTGGCAGCTGGTAATAGAACAGGTGGGAATACTTGCAGAAACATTTGCTGTCTTATCAGTCCCCAACTAAACAGTGTCCAAAAGTCAAAGCAACAGCTGAAAACCTGCCAGAGATGTTTTCATTAGACACACTGCATGTGACCTACACACACTGCTTTGGTTTCTGTAAAAAAATTTTGTTTGTCAGGAAGTTGCTCATGGGAACTCCACGAAACTTTCCCAGCAGTAGTGGAGAGACATGGGTAGGAGTCGAATGCAGGAACCTCCTGTGCAAAAACTCAAAAGATAAAGACGGTGTAGCCAGCTATGTTCAAATCTTGGTGCTTAAAGCACTGAAGCCACATAACTGGACTAGCTGCTTAACTCCCTGAACTTGTTTCCTCTTCTGTAAAAAGATAATAAACTATTTCAGTGTCACTGAAATTCTTAAGATCTTAAATTCTAAGATTCTGTCCAAGATGGCTTTTTATTGTATATGACCAACTCATAAGCGAGATATGTGGCATTATTAACATCGATAACAGAGAAAGGCCAAAGTAGGCAAGAGGCAAACCCCTGTGGGGGGGACGGTGAGCAGCAAGGGAGGGGAGACAGGTGTGACACTATGCACCACACCTCCAGGCACCCTAGCAGCAGCCCCTAGCCCTTGCTCCTCCTCCTCCTTGCTGCTCTTTCCAATAGACAGGAACAAGCTACTCACTTCCCACAAGTGAACAGGCTGGACTCAAGACTTGGCACATGGGCACTTCAACACCGAAGGGTACAGTTTTCCCCAAAAACCTGATACAACATCCATCCCACTTCAAAGCAACATCCCCCCAAGCCCTCACTCCAGCCTCTGCCCTGAAACCCAAGGCTCAACCTAGGCGTCCTGGGGACGCAGCTCTGAGCTGGGGCCAGGAACCAGGCCCCTTCTGCACCTGCACCAGTCACCGCCTGTCCACAACCACATTCAGCAGAGAACCTGAGGCCCACACACCTGAAGCAGCTTATCCCGAGCGTCTAATTACCGCCAAAGGTCTTGGCTGAAGGCCTTGGAGGCTCAAGTGTCTGCAGAATTGGCTACAGAGGCATCAGGGGCCTCCTTACTGGAAGATGGGATCGGTCCTAATCAAGTTACTCCATAGAGTTTAGTCTGTAATCGTCTCTTTGGGATGCTCTCAGGTTCTCCATCTGTAAATAGGGATGCAGTTACTTCACTCAACACCGTTCATACCTATCTAAGGGAATACTTATTAAGCCAATAAACACGGGTGAGGTCTGCTCGGAGGGATGTAGAGCAGATCTAGAAGCCAGGACACTGGGGTCGAAGCCTGGCTCTGCTATATCCTACCTGGGCGACCTTGGGAAAAGTCACTTTAGCTCTGTGGCCTCAGCTTCTTCATCAGTAAAATTCGGAGTGGGGACTAGCTTCTGTCTCAGGTTCCTTCAGTTCCAAAAGCTTGCTTCTGGCTGCCTCCTCACAGCTGCAAATGCCTGATAAAACAGCCAAACACCGCTGCTAAGAGAAACCGGCTCTAGGCTTGCGCCTACGGCCCTGCGGCCTTGCCCCTCACGTGCGGGCAGAGCCCCCGCGCGCCTCCTTTCTGGGGAAGGCATGCCCAGGGCCGGGTGCTGGCGGCCGGATGGACTCTGCGCAACGGAGGTCTCAGGCGAGAGAGAGGAAGAACAAAACGCCCCCGCCCTGCTACACGCCTCAGAGACCCACGTGCACGGCTCCTTTAAACGCACCGGCCCTTTAACAGCTCGCGCCGCGCCCACCCCCAGCTGGGGCTCGGGGGCAGGCGGGCGCGGGGAAGTGGAGACGCAGTGAGGCGTGAGGCCAGAGGCCATAGGCCTGAAGGCCGCTTCCCGCGATCCTTCCACGACCCAGTTCCGGGCTGGCCCAGCAGCCGCCTGCCGGGCACTCTCCTCTCTCCGCCCCCTCGCTGGCCGCAGAAGCCAGGAGCACTGCGCACTCAGGGGCCGCAGCCCCACAGCCGGGGAAGGGACCGCAGCTAGGGGCGTGTGGAGGGCAGGGCCGGGCCCTCAGGGCGCAGCCCCACCCCGGGCCCTCAACGCCGCGGGCGACAAGGCCCTGGCCTGGGCACCCCCGACACCGCCTGCTCACCTGCTCCACCGCCGCGCTCCAGTGGAGTTTACGCAGCTGGCGGAGCGCCCAGCTGGACCCGGCGCCGGCTCAGGCCCCGCCCCGCGCCCGCTCAGGCCCCGCCCGGTGGGCGACGCCACGTTCTCTCCTTCACTGGCGCCCCACCTGGAGTCCCGGGCGCGCGGGGAGGGTGCCCTTCAAGCCGCGCGGATGACGGGATCATCCCGACGTCGAAACTGGGCAATGACCTCAGAAGGAGTGGAGGCCGGGCCTGTCATCTTCCTGTGGGCCTGGCAGCAGCGTGGGGCCGTAGTACATATGCTTCGAGGACAATCTTCCTTGCAGTTTTAGGTGCACATCCTCTCCTCCTCTCGGTTGTTCTCACATTAAAGGAGCACTAGTGGCCCGATGTGAGCTAACACCATGAGAATTTTCCTGGTCTGTTCTCTAGAGCGCTTCAGAGCCACCAGGAGCTCTGGATAAAATTGAACAGGGATGAAATTGCTGCCTGACCTGAGAATTGGCCTACGGGGTTGTAATTCCAGGATATGGGGTCTGTGGGATAAGTTGAAATTGTCAATAATTTGGCGTTGTCTGAGTAGTTTTACTTTTTTTTTTTTTAACTGAAGGTGAAATTCACACAGCATAAAATTTACCATAAAGTGGTCATTTCGGTGGCATTTAGTGAATTCACAATGCTGTGCAACCACCACCTCTGACTAGTTCCAAAACATTTTCTTCATTCCAAAAGAAAAACCCCATACCCACTGAGAAGTTTCTTCCCATTGCCCTCTTCCCCCAGCCCCTGGCAATCACCAGTCTACTTCTGTCTCTATAGTTACTTATTTTAGATACTTCATATAAACGGAATCACAGTGTGTGGACTTTTGTGTCTTTCACTTAGCATGTTTTCAAGGTTCATCCTCAGGTAGCATGTAACAGACTTTATTCCTTTTTATGACTGCATAGTATTCGATTGTGTGTGTATATGTGTATGCGTGTGTGTGTGTGTGTGTCGTGTATGCCACAGTTTATTCATCTATCTATGGACATTTGGGCTGTTTGCATCTTTTGGCTTTGTGAATACTACTACTATGAACATGCATATACATGCATTTGAGAACCCATTTTTATTTTGGGAGGGTACGTACACAGGAGTTGAATTGTTGGATCACATGGTAATTCAGTTTTTTTTTTTTTTTTTTTTTTTTTGAGATGGTGTCTTGCTCTGTCGCCCAGGCTGGAGTGCAATGGCGTGATCTCGGCTCACTGCAAGCTCCGCCTCCGGGGTTCACACCATTCTCCTGCCTCAGCCTCCTGAATAGCTGGGACTACAGACTCCCGCCGCCACGTCCGGCTATTTTTGTTTTTTGTATTTTTTTTTAATAGAGACGGGGTTTCAACGTGTTAGCCAGGATGGTCTTGATTTCCTGACCTTGGATCCACTTGCCTCAGCCTCCCAAAGTGCTGGGATTACAGGCGTTAGCCACCGTGCCTGGCCTTTTTTTTTTTTTTTTGAGACAGAGCTTTGCTCTGTTGCCCAGCCTGGAGTGCAGTGGTGGCAATCTTGGCTCACTGCAACCTCTGCCTCCCAGGTTCAAGCAATTCTCTTCCCTTGGTCTCCCGAGTAGCTAGAGTTACAGGTGTGTGCCACCACGTCTGGCTAATTTCTGTGTTTTTAGTAGAGATGGGGTTTCACCATGTTGGCCAGACTGGTCTTGAACTCTTGACCTCAAGTTATCTGCCTACCTTGGCCTTCCAGAGTGCTGGGATTACAGGCATGAGCCACTGCGCCCAGCCTTCAGTGTTTAACTATTTGAGGAACTCCAAATGGTTTCCATGATGGCTGAACCATTTTATATTCCTACCAGCAGTGTACAGGGTTCCAGTTTCTCCACACCCTCACCAATGCTTGTTATTTTCCATTTTATTGTTATCCCAGTAGGTATGCAGGGATACCTCATTCTGATTTTGGTGTACATTTTTGTAATAACTAATGCTGTTAAGCATTCTCCTTTTCATGTGCTTGTTGGCCATCTGTATATCTTCTTTGGAGACGTGTCTATTCAAGTCCTTTTCCCATTTTAAAATTGGGTTGTCTTTTTGTTGTTGAGTTGTAAGAGTTCTTTATATATTATGGATACTAGACCCTTATCAGATATATGCTTCACAAATATTTCTCTCCCATTCTGTAATTGTCATTTTCACTTTCTGATGTCCTTTGATGCACTTAAAACTTTAATTTTGATGAAGTTCAGCTTAACTGTTTTTTCTTTTGTTGTTTGTGCATTTGGTGTCCTGTGTAAGATATCATTGTCAAATCCAAGGTTGTGAAGATTTACTCCTATGTTTTCTTCTAAGAGTTTTATAGTTTTAGCTCCTATATTTAGGTTGTTGATCCATTTTAAGATAATTTTTGTATGTGGTGTGATGTCAGGGTCCAAGTGCATTGTTTTGCATGTAGACTTCTAGTTGTCCCAGCACTATTCATTGAAGAGATTGTCCTTTTCCTATTAAATTGTCTTGGCTTCCTGTCAAAAATCAATTGGCCATAGATGTATGGGGAAAACCAAATAGTTTTAAAGAGCTGTTTAAATGAAGATTAACCCCAGATGGAACTGGGGCAGGCCAGCATTTTGGCTAAGAAAATAATGGTCGAGCCTGGGCGCGGTGGCTCACACCTGTAATCCCAGCACTTTGGGAGGCCGAGGCGGGCGGATCATGAGGTCAGGGGATCGAGACCATCCTGGCTAACGTGGTGAAACCCTGTCTCTACTAAAAATACAAAAAAAAAAAAAAAAAAAAAAAAAAAAAAAGCTAGGTGTGGTGGTGTGTGCCTGTGGTCCCAGTTACTCAGGAGGCTGAGGCAGGAGAATGGCATGAACCCGGGAGGTGGAGCTTGCAGTGAGCAGAGATAGTGCCACTGCACTCCAGCCTGGGCGACAGAATGAGACTCTGTCTCAAAAAAAAAAAAAAAAGAAAAAAGAAAATAATGATCTTTGATAAATTTGAGAAATTAATTACACTTAACATAAAGAATTATAAAAATAATCGATTCTTAGAAAAGGAAGGACACCTGAGGGTCACAAACTCCAACTCTCTAACTGATGCATATATCCCCTTGCTACAGAATTGCTGGGAAATGACTCTCCAGCCTGGTTTGTTCTTGTTTTGAAACAAGGTCTTGCTTTTTCACCCAGGCTGGAGTGCAATGGCACGATCTCAGCTCACTGCAGCCTCTGCCTCCCAAGTTCAAGTGATTTTCCTGCCTCAGCCTCCCAAGTAGCTGGAATTACAGGTATGCGCCACCCCACTGGCTAATTTTTCTAATTTTAGTAGAGATGGGGTTTCACCATGTTGACCAGGGTGGTCTCAAACTCCTGACCTCAAATGACCCTCCCATTTCGGCCTCCCAAAGTGCTAAGATTAAATTACAGGTGTGAGCCACTGCGCCCATCCCTGATTGGTTGTTGTTGTTGTGTTGTTGTTGTTGTTATTATTTAGCTTTCAGTGTTGTACTTGATAGGCTGAATTTCCCTTAATGTGAAGAGGCTTCATTTGCCCTAATGCGAAGCATAATGACTCAATAAATGAGTTAGGAAGTTGTGATATAATAAAAATAAACATTTGGTCTTTATCCCTGTTCCTGGCACAAGCTCCTAAAACCCTCAGAATCTCAGGTGTGATAAGTGTTGTTGGTATGCTAATGAGATGACTGGTGGCTGGGGATCCCTGAATAGCTTCAGGATGGGGGCTGGCCAGAAAGACTAAGGCATGATCTAAACAAATAGAATACTGCAGCCCTTAATAAGCATTAACAGGATCTGATTTCCAGAGTTACCACATTATACTATTCAAAATGCCCAGTTTTTGCTTTTTTCTTTCTATCAGCTTTTTCAGGTTGAAGTGCCCAGTTTTGGGGGGTTATTATTATTATTATTATTATTATTAAGATGCAGACTGGCACTGTCGCCGGGGCTGGAGTGCAGTGGCACGATCTCTGCTCACAGCAACCTCTGTCTCCCGAGTTCAAGCAATTCTCCTGCCTCAGCCTCCTGAGTTGCTGGGATTACAGGCGCCCACCACCACACCCAGCTAATTTTTGTATTTTTAGTAGAGACAGGGTTTCATTATGTTGGCCAGGCTGGTCTCAAACACCTGACCTCGTGATCCACCCGCCTCGGCATCCCAAAATGCTGGGATTACAGGCATGAGCCACCATGCCAGGCCCGAAGTGCCCAGTTTTTAACCAAAAATAAATAAATAAATAAAATAGCATACCAAGAAAAAGGAAAAGTACAACCCATTCACAGGAAAAAGAAATTGACAGAAACCATCGCTAGGGAAGCCTAGACATTGAACTTGCTAGACAAAGACTTTTATTTAAGTGTTTAAAAGTTTACTTAAATGTTTATTTAAATGGTCTTAAATATGCTTAACTAAAGGAAACCATGGACAAAGAACTAAAGGAAGCCAGGTAAACAATAAATGTATAAACAGAATATCAACAAAGAGACAAATTATGAAAAATAAACCAAATCAAAGTTCTGGAGCTGAAAAGTACAATAGCTGAAATGAGAATTTTGAAAAGATGAACAGCACTGACAAATCTTTAGCTAGACTGAGAAAGAGTGAAGATGCAAATAACTAAAATCAGAAATGAAAGCAGGGACATCATTATGGACCTTACAGGAAAAAAGAAAAAAAGCATCATAAGACAATACTGTGAACAACTGTATACCGACAAATTAGATAACCTAGATGAAATGAGCAAATTCCTGGAAACACACAAATGACCAAAACTGACTCAGGAAGAAATAAACCTGAACAAACCTAGAAAAAGTAAAGAGATTGAATCCAATACGAGGTTGAATCAGTAAGGCCAGGCACAGCGGCTTACGCCTGTAATCCCAGCACTTTGGGAGGCTGAGACGGGCGGATTACGAGGTCAGGAGATTGAGGCCATCCTGGCTAACACGGTGAAACCCCGTCTCTACTAAAAATTTTTAAAAATTTAAAAAATTAAAAAAAAAAAAAAGCCGGGCATGGTGGCGGGTGCCTGTAGTCCCAGCTACTCGGGAGGCTGAGGTGGGAGAATGGTGTGAACACAGGAGGCAGAGCTTGCAGTGAGCCAAGATTGCGCCACTGCACTCCAGCCTGGGCAACAGAGGGAGACTCTGTCTCAAAAAAAAAAAATAAGGTTGAATCAGTAATCAAAAACCTCCCCTGAAGCAGGACCAGATGGCTTCAGCTTGGTGAATTCTACCAAACCTTTAAAGAGAAATTAACACCAATCCTCAAACTCTACTAAGGAATAGAAGAGGAGGGAATACTTCGCTGAACTATTTTTTTCTCACAACACTTCTGACACCAAATGTGTAGGTTTTTTATTCCACACAAAAAACAACTCTTCAGACACCAAGAGTGTGTCCTACAATTCGATTCAATTCTGATATTACGTACCTGAAGTTAGCAGAAGCTCCCCAGACATAGTCATTTGGGGGTATTTTTGGAAGTTTTATTACGTAGACATCATGGGTTAACATCATTGGCCATAAAATCATTGACCCAGAAGGTCAAGGGGTAGGGCTGAACGGTACAGCCCTCTTTACCTAGCAAGTTCAATGTCTAGGCTTCCTCACAGATGGCTTCTGTCAATTTCTTTTTCCTGTGAATGGGTTGTACTTTTCTTTTTTTCTTGGTGTGCCTTCACATTTTTTTTTGCTAAGAACTGGACACTTCAACCTGAGGAAGCTGACTGAAAGAAAAAAACTGGGCATTTTGAATATTATAATATGATAACTCTGGAAATCAGATTATTTGCCTTTTGCAAGATTTGCTGTTATTGCTTATTAAGGGTTGCAGTCTTGTTTGTTTAGTGACATTTCTATATGATTTTTGCAGACTGCATTCCTTATATGTAGACACTGAAATCTCTGCTCTATTACCTCAGTGGTCAGCCACAGAGAGTTGACACAGATTTCCTTAAATACCTGGACTAAAAACACCTGGACCAAACACGAAAGAAAAATCTTCCGATCTTTGCAGATTGGCTCTGAGCTGAGGCATTCCTTAGACACTTAACCAAGCCACTCTTTCCATTTTCCGTAGACTTTAACTCCTACTTGCATGGAATGCAAAGATCAGCCACAGGTGCAAGCCTAGGGTCCTCTTAGATCTTTTCTGAGCATGTGTCCAGCCCTGGACATGTGCATTGCAGCCTGGGTTCCCTGGTACATGCAGTAGCCCTTCAATGACCTTCTTTTCTCAAGCATCTTCTTCCTCAACCTCCTCCTTCCCAGACTTTTTGGTCTATGTGCTGCATGACCCATCTGCTGTCCCTTGCTCCAGACATCTATGAGGAGTTTATGTCTTTAAATGTTTTCAACAGGCTGGGTGCGGTGGCTCACACCTGTAATCCCAGCACTTTGGAAGGCCAAGGCGGGTGGATCACCTGAGATCAGGAGTTCGAGACCAGCCTGGCCAAAATGGTGAAACCCCATCTCTATTAAAAATGCAAAAATTAGGAAGGCATGGTGGTGGGTGCCTGTAATCCCAGCTACTTGGGAGGCTAAGGCTCGAGAATCGCCTGAACTTAGGAGGCAGAGGTTGCAGTGAGCCGAGATCGTGCCATTGCACCCCAACCTGGGTGACAAGAGCGAATCAAGAACAAAACCAAAAAAATGCTTTCAACAGATGCCACCTGGGGAGGTGCACCAGCCTGAGGGATTGAAGCAAAGACAAGCCTCTGCACCAGTCCCCAAGGGAACTGCTAGGCATGTCAAAATGCACAATCACAATTACTTGAGAAGAAACTCCATATTGCTCACTCCAGCACCAGCAAGCTACATGAGGAATGTTTAGTCCTCTCCCTAAATCCTGGATACACGGACAACTGCCCATAAACCGCTGCACTCAGAAATCCCTGAGACTATTTTTGGTGAAGCCCTGTAACTAAGTTCCAGGTAATCGGATGGAAGGAGAAGAGGCATGTCTTTTTTTTGTCATTCTGCTTCCTTTCGAGAATATGGAGATGATAGCCAAAGCTCAGGTAGCCATCCTGGGCCATGAAGACCATGAGGACGGTGAAGCCACAAAATGGAAGCAGCTGTGTCCTCAACTGTGGAGCCACTAGCTTGGCATTGCCTAATTCCTTACTTGGTTTCACGGGGGAAAACCACTTTTATCTCGTTTAAGCTATTGTAATTTTGTGATTCCCTCACATACAGTTAAATCAAAGCTTGCTTGACACAGACGCCCTTTCCAGCTACATTCCTCCTACACTGTATGCCCCACTAGCTATGCTCAATGCCATGCACCTCTCTCTGCTTCCATTTCTTTGCACAGCATTTACAGCAAGTTATCAGAACGGTCTTCTTCACTTGTCTCTCTCACTACCCATGAGTGTCTTGTCTCCATCTTGGATTCCTTATTTTAATTCTTGGAGGAACTTGGGGAGAGGAGGGCATTATTACTTTTTTACACATGGGAAAATGGAGGTTTACAAAGACAAAACTGCTTCCCAATTGTGCCTGGATAATGAGTAGCAGAACCGGATGCGGAACTCAAGTCCCTCTGGCCCAACGCAGTGGCGTGGCTGGCCCTCCCTGCTCCACCTCGAAGGTCTCATGGCAGCGGGTGCGCTGGGCTGTGGCTGAGGGATCTTTGATGAATTCATTCCCTTCGCAGTTTTCCTTTGAGGTCGTCAGCTGCTTTTCACATGCTGACTTGTGAGGGATGAGTAAGCTGCTTCCTGGGCCTGGCCTCAGTTCAGGAGGGATGGCCTCTACTTCGGGTTTTGGTGTTCAGAGCATGGTGTTTTCTTTTAACACACTAGGGGCCCAACACTGCTTAGCAGACAGCGTGGGGGAGCAGAACCCGTGTGAATGTTAGAACCAGATGGACCCAGGTCTGAAATCTGTCTCTTCCACTTATTTGTTGCATGACCCAGGGTAATTTCTTAACCTTGCTGGGCCTCAGTTTTCCCACCTGTGAGAGGATAGAATGATCTCTCTCAGAGGTTTATAGAGAGAATTAAAGAGAAACCAGTCAAAATGACAGGTGTATGGCAGGCACTCAACAAATGTCTTTCTTCTACTTCTCTCTTCATTTGAGGTAGGAGCTTTGTCTGGTTTTGTTTGACATTGAAATGATAGACTATATTATTGTTCACAAATTTGGAAGCCTTGCTTCACATAAAAAAAAAAAAACAAAAAAACAGAAGAGTAGATGGAGCCAAGTGTGGTGACTCATGCCTGTAAGTCCCAGCTACTTGGGAGTCTGAGGTGGGAGGATCACTTGAGCTTAGGAGTTTGAGTCCAGCCTGGGCAGCATAGTGAGACTTCAGTCTCTAAAAAAAAGAAGAGTAGATCAGTGCTAGCAATATCTGACATAAGATTGTCATGGAGTGAGTCTGGAGTAGTTTCTTTTTGAGTCACGCAGAACCACATTCCATGTCACAATAGTCTCATCAGTAGGGTTCCAGAGCAGGGCCAGTCTGACTTGCATGAAACCCAGCCATAGGATAGGCACTAGGGACACATCCCCCATGTGTGACACTGGGGACAGAAGGGATGCTTAAAGGACAACTTAAAGCAGCTCTTTCTTTGCTAGAGCTTTTGCCAGTGTGTCTGGGAGTTGGCACCAGTCATCTGAAAGATTCTGGTCAACTCACCTAATGACACTTACTACCACATTTTTCCAGCATTTTTTCTGTATAATGGGATGATTTCATCTTTCTATGGAGGGTGTTTGTGTGATTTTGAAACACTCTTAGGATGGGTCTGCTCTTACCATTTCAAAAATTTAAGCCAGCAATCCTCAACCTTCTTGGCTTCATAACCTCTTTACTCTGTTAAAACTAATTCAGAACTCCAAAAGCTTTTGTTTATGAGGTTTATATTTATCAATACTTAACCATATGCTATGGTTTGGATGTGGTTTGTCCCTGTGAAAACTCACCTTGAATTGCCAGTGTAGTGGAGTTGGGAGGTGGGGCGTATCAGAGGTGAATAGCTCATTAAGATGGACTTCTTGTGAGACTGGGCTAGTTCTTGCAGGACTGGACCCATGATATAACCCATGATAGTGGGTTATAATGCAAGGCTACTTCTTGTTTTTGGTCCCTTTTTCGCACATGCCTGATTCTCCTTCTGCCTGTCTACTGTGTTATGGTGCAGCAGGAAGCCCTCACCAGAGGCCAGGCAGATGCAAGCACCATGCTTCTTGGACTTCCCAGCTCCAGAATCATAAGCCAAAAAAACCTCTTTTCTTTATAAATTACCCAGTCTCAGGTATTCTGTTATAGCAACATTAAGTGGACCAAGATACCGTGTTAGAAAGCAAAACTGAGAAATTGTAAAAAATATTCACTCACTTAGAATAGTGACAAACTCATTATGTGTTAACATATGACATTCTAATGAAAAATATATTTTGCAAACAAATTTAGTGGGAAGAATGGTACTGTTTCACATTCATGGTGAGAAGTTATGGCCCTCAATTGTGTCCACACCTTAATACTCTGAGCCTATA
>NW_022319238.1:0-16407 GCF_002776525.5 Piliocolobus tephrosceles
CAGCAAGGGCACCCTCTAATCACAACCCTCCTAGCCTGGTGGGGTGGGAGTGGAAACAGAGGAGCAACAGAGGGGGTGGGTGAGGAGGAAACAGAGGCTCAAAAGTAATTAGCTCAAGGTTACCCTTGGATCTAGATAGTCTGTGTCTGGGCTCTTTACCACTCTGCTAGGCTGCTTATTAAAAATGCAGATCTCCAAGCTCCATCCTCACCCAGTGTCAGGGATCTGCATTCGGGATGGTCGGCCCCCGGGTGATTCTCAGCCAGTGTCTGACTTTTCCTGGTACCGCCTCTGCTTTATAATCACACGACCAGGCTGGGGCCCTTGCTCAGCAAGGTGAGTGTACCTCACCCACCCACCTTCGCCCCCCGAATGGTTGGCACTACTAGATTGCCGAATGGGACAGTGAGACAACGAACACTTTCTCCTGGATATCCAGAGTCTGGTCAGAGACCAACAAGGGAGGAAGAGGAGTGGAAAAATCGCAGATCAGCAGAGCGGCAAGGGGAGGAGAGAACTCTTGGGCTGAAAAAGGCCTAAAACAATGCCTGCTGCGGAATAGAGTGTAGAAAAACTGGGTCTCAGTCACTACCTGGACAAACTGCACTGGCCTTACTGAAAGGAGTAAGAATCAACACTTTAAACACAGCACACCTTTTGATCCTGAAATGCTACTTCTCAGAATTTGTCCTAAGAAAATATAAAGTATTTATACAAACATGTGTGTTAACTGTAAAAAAAAAAAAAAAAAAAAAAAGTGAAACTGACCAAAATGTCTCTCTACTATGATATATTTGCCTGATGGAGACTGTTACAGGACCACCAAAAATCTTATTTCAAATATTTAATAACCTGAACAATGACAAGACGTTAAATTTAACGGAACATAAAACTTTACAAACCTAATCATCTGAATGTCCTTATAAAATGTATGTATATAAAGGACTGGAAATATTACAAAACATTAAAAGTGATTATGTTTGCATGGTGGAACCGAGAGTGGTTATTTTCTTTATATTTTTCTGCATTTCTCTAAGTCTCTATAATTAACACAGACTGTATCTGTAGGGTTTTTTTTAGGCCATTAATTCTTTAAAGGAAAATAACGAGCATCAACATTTAGAGATTTTCCTCTACGTCTGCCCCTCCCAGATCCCCTCTCATTGGCCAGGAGGAGCAGATGGGAGCCAAAGCTGTGACGTTTTTTCATTTGTCCCTCAGCCCCTCTGATTTACCTAGCTCCTAAAGGAAAACAGAGCATCTGGGATGGACTTCTGCTTCCCTCTGAATTCCTAAGGGCCTGCTTTGTAAGCCACCTAAGTCTGCTCTGAAGCCTGCTGGTGCTCTGAAATCTTTGGAGGGAAAAATTACCACCCAAATGTGTGCAGATAAACAACCTGCTAGATGTTTGTCCACATGAGGGTGCCGGTGACACAAAGAACCCTCCCCAGAGGCTGACTCATGGGCAGGTGGGGGTGGAGCTGGGTGATGTCAAAACCCATCAACCACACAGCAACCAGCTTTCCCCATCTCCCACCCCCTGTACCCCGTTCTCTAGAGAAGTGGCAGGAAAATGCAGAGGGGCAGAAGAAAGTGTCCAGCATACAGACTATGTTCTGGAAAGCCTTCTGACAAGGAAGTGCTGAGGCTGATAGCTGCTTTGGATTAGGATGCAAAATCAAACATCCAAAGAAGCCACTGCACATTCCCATTAATCAGCTGAATTAGCCAAACCAAGGGAGTCTGATCTAGAGAATCTCCCCAGCCATGCTTGTGTCAGCAGTTCCTGCAATTATTATGGAAACCCAATGACCCAATTTCCTTGACCTTCTTTTCATTACAGAGAAATGTAAATGCTTTGGCCTTAACATTTAAGGCCAATGAAACTAGGTAAGAAACAGATTTCAAAACGCTACAGCAAACTCCCATGGAAATCTGCCTCCATGGAGAAAATCCTAATGGAAAAAGCGGGTTCAAAAGCGGATTGGGAGTCACTGCACTTACCACAAACACTTGGGGCCGCAGAAAGGTTTGGATCCCGGACAACTGGTTCTTCTTCCCAGCAGGTTAGATGAACGATAACGATCCCTGGCTTTCAAAGAGGGAGGTACTGGTTTTTAACACATCACTTTCTATGGTCACACAGCTCCGTCACATCACTCTTCTGATGTCTGAGAAGTCCCACAGTCCTCCCTTAAAATAAGGAAGAGATTTTTAAGGCCAGGTGATACCCGGACAAATGCCCATGGCTGCCCTGCTCACCTTTCTCCCCCTGGCCCTGGGTACCCGACTATGTATTTGGTCCAACTGACCATCCATCTGTCCATCCATCTCAGCCCATATAGTAACACATACAGTTGGGGATGGTTCTCCCTGGCCTAAGCCAGAGCTCGGGCCTGAGTCTCAAAGGGAAGTGAGGTACTGCCCTACCACCCTCCCAGACCACAGGCCCCAGAGGCCTCCTGAACTCTGGGCCAGGCTCTAGACTTACCTCTAACAGCCCTGTCCCACTCAGAAGTGCCTGGGGCCCAGGCAGAGTTCTCTCATTTCCTGAAGCAGCCAGGAAAAAGGGTGGTTTGTGGAGAAGTGGGAGAGGGAGCCCCTAGCATGACCCTCTGGAGTAGGCTCCAGAAACGCATTTATTTTTAAACAAGCAGCAGCAAGTCAGTGGTCAAAAGCAGAGGCTTGGAGACTGACAGGGTCGCCTGCCTGTGTGATTTGAACCACATATTCCCTGGCTGAGAGGCCTCAGACAGTCTAATCTGACACAGCTCATTTCCTCTGCTGTAAAAAGCAGAACAGGCATACCTTGCAAGATTACCGTAAAACCTAGAGATAACCTGTAAAGTGGCCAGCACACAGTAGGCATTCAATAAGTGGTAGTTATAAAGAAGATGAAATGGAGGAGGGACACAGTGAGAGAAGACACAAAAGCCTGTTGATGTGCCTCTTGGAAAGTGACGGATCTGCTGAACCACCAGACACATGAACTGGCTTCAAAGGCCAGGCCCCAGAGATCAAGTTTCCATTCCCGGCCCCGCCCCAGGCCCTATGGCCATGTAAACATATTATCAAATGAAAGGGCATATCCATACGACAATGTCAGAGCTGGCAAGGACCTTAAAGGCCATCAATGCCACCTAGTCAGCTCCCTGTATTATAATTAAGGAAAACTGAAGCCTAGAGGGGCAAAAGTAATCAGTTAATATCCCATGGCCAAAAGCCACAGTTACAACTCAAGTCTCCAAACTGCCCATCAAGGAGCTCTTCCCAGTCCACTCAGCACTTGTGAGGGTCACGTACCCAGGGGCCAGGGTTTGGTCATACAGGCAGCCCCACCACACATCACGTAGGCTTTCTGAGAGCACACTCACAAGGCACATGCCTTCACCATGGGCAGGTATGTGTCAAGAAATGCTCCCTAATCACCAGCTCATCTGCCACCTCAAAACTCTCAAGTCTCTCTCCTGCCACGACCCCAACTCCTGCCCCCAGGGCTCACTCTGCTCTCTCTCTGCTACTTGCCCAGGTAGGTTTGGCTCCATGGGAGGGAGTGCCCACATATGGGCATGGGGAGGACACAGGGCACTGCTTCTCTGGGCCAAAACGGAGGGTGGGAAAGCGTCCTGCTGTGGGACTGGTAGGATAAATAATTCAAATGCTCTACACACCCACCAAATCTGCTTTTCCACGAGTACGCAATAAAAGGAAAATTCTGAAGGCATAACAGAAAAAACAGGATACAAAAACTTCACCTACGGTTCCCTCCCTCTATTGTTTTAATAGATAAATATGCATATGTGAACAGTGTGGAAGGAAATGCATGTTAAGAGTGGTTATCTCAGCCAGGAGGAAAGGCTCATGCTTCCAGCACTTTGGGAGGCCGAGGTGGGCGGATCACCCGAGGTCAGGAGTTTGAGACCAGCCTGGCCAACATGGTGAAACTCCGTCTCTAATAAAAACGCAGAAATTAGCTGCGAGTGGTGGCGTGTGCCTGTAATCCCAGCTACCCAGGAGGCTGAGGCAGGAGCATCGCTGGAACCTGGGAAGCAGAGGCTGCAGTGGGCCAAGATCACACCACTGCACTCCAGTCTGGGCAACAAGAGCAAAACTCCATCTCAAGAAAAAAAAAAAAAACCAAATTCCTGAGTTTTCTAGAATAAACATGTATTACTTTTATTTAAAAAAGAGTCCAATAAGTTTCTGGTTAAGGTATAGCAGAACAGTAGGCACCCTTTGAATTGTTCTTCCCCTGTTCTAGAATTTTCACAAAGATGAACAAGCAGCCCATTCTCCCAGTCAATGAAGAGGCTCTCAAGAAATGATCTCCCTCACTGACATCTGGTCTTTCCTGAGGACTGATGTGAAAACATTCTTTTTTTTTTTTTTTTTTGAGACGGAGTCTCACTCTTGTTGCCCAGGCTGGGGTGCAATGGCGCAATCTTGGCCCACTGCAGCCTCCGCCTCCCAAGTTCAAGCAATTCTCCTGCCTCGGCCTCCTGAGTAGCTGGGCATGCACCACCATGCCCAGCTAATTTTGTATTTTTAGTAGAGATGGGGTTTCTCCATGTTGGTCAGGCTGGTCTCGAACTCCCGACCTCAGTTGATCTACCCGCCTCAGCCTCCCAAAGTGCTGGGATTACAGGCGTGAGCCACAGCACCCAGCCTGAAATCATTCTTTTCTCCAGACATTAACATGATGCTCATCCTATCTCCAGGCTTGGAACCCAGTGCAAAATGTTCATCTCGGGGCCTCTCAGCCTCACCCCCGCTTTTCTACAGCTGTGGCAGCTGGTAATAGAACAGGTGGGAATACTTGCAGAAACATTTGCTGTCTTATCAGTCCCCAACTAAACAGTGTCCAAAAGTCAAAGCAACAGCTGAAAACCTGCCAGAGATGTTTTCATTAGACACACTGCATGTGACCTACACACACTGCTTTGGTTTCTGTAAAAAAATTTTGTTTGTCAGGAAGTTGCTCATGGGAACTCCACGAAACTTTCCCAGCAGTAGTGGAGAGACATGGGTAGGAGTCGAATGCAGGAACCTCCTGTGCAAAAACTCAAAAGATAAAGACGGTGTAGCCAGCTATGTTCAAATCTTGGTGCTTAAAGCACTGAAGCCACATAACTGGACTAGCTGCTTAACTCCCTGAACTTGTTTCCTCTTCTGTAAAAAGATAATAAACTATTTCAGTGTCACTGAAATTCTTAAGATCTTAAATTCTAAGATTCTGTCCAAGATGGCTTTTTATTGTATATGACCAACTCATAAGCGAGATATGTGGCATTATTAACATCGATAACAGAGAAAGGCCAAAGTAGGCAAGAGGCAAACCCCTGTGGGGGGGACGGTGAGCAGCAAGGGAGGGGAGACAGGTGTGACACTATGCACCACACCTCCAGGCACCCTAGCAGCAGCCCCTAGCCCTTGCTCCTCCTCCTCCTTGCTGCTCTTTCCAATAGACAGGAACAAGCTACTCACTTCCCACAAGTGAACAGGCTGGACTCAAGACTTGGCACATGGGCACTTCAACACCGAAGGGTACAGTTTTCCCCAAAAACCTGATACAACATCCATCCCACTTCAAAGCAACATCCCCCCAAGCCCTCACTCCAGCCTCTGCCCTGAAACCCAAGGCTCAACCTAGGCGTCCTGGGGACGCAGCTCTGAGCTGGGGCCAGGAACCAGGCCCCTTCTGCACCTGCACCAGTCACCGCCTGTCCACAACCACATTCAGCAGAGAACCTGAGGCCCACACACCTGAAGCAGCTTATCCCGAGCGTCTAATTACCGCCAAAGGTCTTGGCTGAAGGCCTTGGAGGCTCAAGTGTCTGCAGAATTGGCTACAGAGGCATCAGGGGCCTCCTTACTGGAAGATGGGATCGGTCCTAATCAAGTTACTCCATAGAGTTTAGTCTGTAATCGTCTCTTTGGGATGCTCTCAGGTTCTCCATCTGTAAATAGGGATGCAGTTACTTCACTCAACACCGTTCATACCTATCTAAGGGAATACTTATTAAGCCAATAAACACGGGTGAGGTCTGCTCGGAGGGATGTAGAGCAGATCTAGAAGCCAGGACACTGGGGTCGAAGCCTGGCTCTGCTATATCCTACCTGGGCGACCTTGGGAAAAGTCACTTTAGCTCTGTGGCCTCAGCTTCTTCATCAGTAAAATTCGGAGTGGGGACTAGCTTCTGTCTCAGGTTCCTTCAGTTCCAAAAGCTTGCTTCTGGCTGCCTCCTCACAGCTGCAAATGCCTGATAAAACAGCCAAACACCGCTGCTAAGAGAAACCGGCTCTAGGCTTGCGCCTACGGCCCTGCGGCCTTGCCCCTCACGTGCGGGCAGAGCCCCCGCGCGCCTCCTTTCTGGGGAAGGCATGCCCAGGGCCGGGTGCTGGCGGCCGGATGGACTCTGCGCAACGGAGGTCTCAGGCGAGAGAGAGGAAGAACAAAACGCCCCCGCCCTGCTACACGCCTCAGAGACCCACGTGCACGGCTCCTTTAAACGCACCGGCCCTTTAACAGCTCGCGCCGCGCCCACCCCCAGCTGGGGCTCGGGGGCAGGCGGGCGCGGGGAAGTGGAGACGCAGTGAGGCGTGAGGCCAGAGGCCATAGGCCTGAAGGCCGCTTCCCGCGATCCTTCCACGACCCAGTTCCGGGCTGGCCCAGCAGCCGCCTGCCGGGCACTCTCCTCTCTCCGCCCCCTCGCTGGCCGCAGAAGCCAGGAGCACTGCGCACTCAGGGGCCGCAGCCCCACAGCCGGGGAAGGGACCGCAGCTAGGGGCGTGTGGAGGGCAGGGCCGGGCCCTCAGGGCGCAGCCCCACCCCGGGCCCTCAACGCCGCGGGCGACAAGGCCCTGGCCTGGGCACCCCCGACACCGCCTGCTCACCTGCTCCACCGCCGCGCTCCAGTGGAGTTTACGCAGCTGGCGGAGCGCCCAGCTGGACCCGGCGCCGGCTCAGGCCCCGCCCCGCGCCCGCTCAGGCCCCGCCCGGTGGGCGACGCCACGTTCTCTCCTTCACTGGCGCCCCACCTGGAGTCCCGGGCGCGCGGGGAGGGTGCCCTTCAAGCCGCGCGGATGACGGGATCATCCCGACGTCGAAACTGGGCAATGACCTCAGAAGGAGTGGAGGCCGGGCCTGTCATCTTCCTGTGGGCCTGGCAGCAGCGTGGGGCCGTAGTACATATGCTTCGAGGACAATCTTCCTTGCAGTTTTAGGTGCACATCCTCTCCTCCTCTCGGTTGTTCTCACATTAAAGGAGCACTAGTGGCCCGATGTGAGCTAACACCATGAGAATTTTCCTGGTCTGTTCTCTAGAGCGCTTCAGAGCCACCAGGAGCTCTGGATAAAATTGAACAGGGATGAAATTGCTGCCTGACCTGAGAATTGGCCTACGGGGTTGTAATTCCAGGATATGGGGTCTGTGGGATAAGTTGAAATTGTCAATAATTTGGCGTTGTCTGAGTAGTTTTACTTTTTTTTTTTTAACTGAAGGTGAAATTCACACAGCATAAAATTTACCATAAAGTGGTCATTTCGGTGGCATTTAGTGAATTCACAATGCTGTGCAACCACCACCTCTGACTAGTTCCAAAACATTTTCTTCATTCCAAAAGAAAAACCCCATACCCACTGAGAAGTTTCTTCCCATTGCCCTCTTCCCCCAGCCCCTGGCAATCACCAGTCTACTTCTGTCTCTATAGTTACTTATTTTAGATACTTCATATAAACGGAATCACAGTGTGTGGACTTTTGTGTCTTTCACTTAGCATGTTTTCAAGGTTCATCCTCAGGTAGCATGTAACAGACTTTATTCCTTTTTATGACTGCATAGTATTCGATTGTGTGTGTATATGTGTATGCGTGTGTGTGTGTGTGTGTCGTGTATGCCACAGTTTATTCATCTATCTATGGACATTTGGGCTGTTTGCATCTTTTGGCTTTGTGAATACTACTACTATGAACATGCATATACATGCATTTGAGAACCCATTTTTATTTTGGGAGGGTACGTACACAGGAGTTGAATTGTTGGATCACATGGTAATTCAGTTTTTTTTTTTTTTTTTTTTTTTTTTGAGATGGTGTCTTGCTCTGTCGCCCAGGCTGGAGTGCAATGGCGTGATCTCGGCTCACTGCAAGCTCCGCCTCCGGGGTTCACACCATTCTCCTGCCTCAGCCTCCTGAATAGCTGGGACTACAGACTCCCGCCGCCACGTCCGGCTATTTTTGTTTTTTGTATTTTTTTTTAATAGAGACGGGGTTTCAACGTGTTAGCCAGGATGGTCTTGATTTCCTGACCTTGGATCCACTTGCCTCAGCCTCCCAAAGTGCTGGGATTACAGGCGTTAGCCACCGTGCCTGGCCTTTTTTTTTTTTTTTTGAGACAGAGCTTTGCTCTGTTGCCCAGCCTGGAGTGCAGTGGTGGCAATCTTGGCTCACTGCAACCTCTGCCTCCCAGGTTCAAGCAATTCTCTTCCCTTGGTCTCCCGAGTAGCTAGAGTTACAGGTGTGTGCCACCACGTCTGGCTAATTTCTGTGTTTTTAGTAGAGATGGGGTTTCACCATGTTGGCCAGACTGGTCTTGAACTCTTGACCTCAAGTTATCTGCCTACCTTGGCCTTCCAGAGTGCTGGGATTACAGGCATGAGCCACTGCGCCCAGCCTTCAGTGTTTAACTATTTGAGGAACTCCAAATGGTTTCCATGATGGCTGAACCATTTTATATTCCTACCAGCAGTGTACAGGGTTCCAGTTTCTCCACACCCTCACCAATGCTTGTTATTTTCCATTTTATTGTTATCCCAGTAGGTATGCAGGGATACCTCATTCTGATTTTGGTGTACATTTTTGTAATAACTAATGCTGTTAAGCATTCTCCTTTTCATGTGCTTGTTGGCCATCTGTATATCTTCTTTGGAGACGTGTCTATTCAAGTCCTTTTCCCATTTTAAAATTGGGTTGTCTTTTTGTTGTTGAGTTGTAAGAGTTCTTTATATATTATGGATACTAGACCCTTATCAGATATATGCTTCACAAATATTTCTCTCCCATTCTGTAATTGTCATTTTCACTTTCTGATGTCCTTTGATGCACTTAAAACTTTAATTTTGATGAAGTTCAGCTTAACTGTTTTTTCTTTTGTTGTTTGTGCATTTGGTGTCCTGTGTAAGATATCATTGTCAAATCCAAGGTTGTGAAGATTTACTCCTATGTTTTCTTCTAAGAGTTTTATAGTTTTAGCTCCTATATTTAGGTTGTTGATCCATTTTAAGATAATTTTTGTATGTGGTGTGATGTCAGGGTCCAAGTGCATTGTTTTGCATGTAGACTTCTAGTTGTCCCAGCACTATTCATTGAAGAGATTGTCCTTTTCCTATTAAATTGTCTTGGCTTCCTGTCAAAAATCAATTGGCCATAGATGTATGGGGAAAACCAAATAGTTTTAAAGAGCTGTTTAAATGAAGATTAACCCCAGATGGAACTGGGGCAGGCCAGCATTTTGGCTAAGAAAATAATGGTCGAGCCTGGGCGCGGTGGCTCACACCTGTAATCCCAGCACTTTGGGAGGCCGAGGCGGGCGGATCATGAGGTCAGGGGATCGAGACCATCCTGGCTAACGTGGTGAAACCCTGTCTCTACTAAAAATACAAAAAAAAAAAAAAAAAAAAAAAAAAAAAAAGCTAGGTGTGGTGGTGTGTGCCTGTGGTCCCAGTTACTCAGGAGGCTGAGGCAGGAGAATGGCATGAACCCGGGAGGTGGAGCTTGCAGTGAGCAGAGATAGTGCCACTGCACTCCAGCCTGGGCGACAGAATGAGACTCTGTCTCAAAAAAAAAAAAAAAAGAAAAAAGAAAATAATGATCTTTGATAAATTTGAGAAATTAATTACACTTAACATAAAGAATTATAAAAATAATCGATTCTTAGAAAAGGAAGGACACCTGAGGGTCACAAACTCCAACTCTCTAACTGATGCATATATCCCCTTGCTACAGAATTGCTGGGAAATGACTCTCCAGCCTGGTTTGTTCTTGTTTTGAAACAAGGTCTTGCTTTTTCACCCAGGCTGGAGTGCAATGGCACGATCTCAGCTCACTGCAGCCTCTGCCTCCCAAGTTCAAGTGATTTTCCTGCCTCAGCCTCCCAAGTAGCTGGAATTACAGGTATGCGCCACCCCACTGGCTAATTTTTCTAATTTTAGTAGAGATGGGGTTTCACCATGTTGACCAGGGTGGTCTCAAACTCCTGACCTCAAATGACCCTCCCATTTCGGCCTCCCAAAGTGCTAAGATTAAATTACAGGTGTGAGCCACTGCGCCCATCCCTGATTGGTTGTTGTTGTTGTGTTGTTGTTGTTGTTATTATTTAGCTTTCAGTGTTGTACTTGATAGGCTGAATTTCCCTTAATGTGAAGAGGCTTCATTTGCCCTAATGCGAAGCATAATGACTCAATAAATGAGTTAGGAAGTTGTGATATAATAAAAATAAACATTTGGTCTTTATCCCTGTTCCTGGCACAAGCTCCTAAAACCCTCAGAATCTCAGGTGTGATAAGTGTTGTTGGTATGCTAATGAGATGACTGGTGGCTGGGGATCCCTGAATAGCTTCAGGATGGGGGCTGGCCAGAAAGACTAAGGCATGATCTAAACAAATAGAATACTGCAGCCCTTAATAAGCATTAACAGGATCTGATTTCCAGAGTTACCACATTATACTATTCAAAATGCCCAGTTTTTGCTTTTTTCTTTCTATCAGCTTTTTCAGGTTGAAGTGCCCAGTTTTGGGGGGTTATTATTATTATTATTATTATTATTAAGATGCAGACTGGCACTGTCGCCGGGGCTGGAGTGCAGTGGCACGATCTCTGCTCACAGCAACCTCTGTCTCCCGAGTTCAAGCAATTCTCCTGCCTCAGCCTCCTGAGTTGCTGGGATTACAGGCGCCCACCACCACACCCAGCTAATTTTTGTATTTTTAGTAGAGACAGGGTTTCATTATGTTGGCCAGGCTGGTCTCAAACACCTGACCTCGTGATCCACCCGCCTCGGCATCCCAAAATGCTGGGATTACAGGCATGAGCCACCATGCCAGGCCCGAAGTGCCCAGTTTTTAACCAAAAATAAATAAATAAATAAAATAGCATACCAAGAAAAAGGAAAAGTACAACCCATTCACAGGAAAAAGAAATTGACAGAAACCATCGCTAGGGAAGCCTAGACATTGAACTTGCTAGACAAAGACTTTTATTTAAGTGTTTAAAAGTTTACTTAAATGTTTATTTAAATGGTCTTAAATATGCTTAACTAAAGGAAACCATGGACAAAGAACTAAAGGAAGCCAGGTAAACAATAAATGTATAAACAGAATATCAACAAAGAGACAAATTATGAAAAATAAACCAAATCAAAGTTCTGGAGCTGAAAAGTACAATAGCTGAAATGAGAATTTTGAAAAGATGAACAGCACTGACAAATCTTTAGCTAGACTGAGAAAGAGTGAAGATGCAAATAACTAAAATCAGAAATGAAAGCAGGGACATCATTATGGACCTTACAGGAAAAAAGAAAAAAAGCATCATAAGACAATACTGTGAACAACTGTATACCGACAAATTAGATAACCTAGATGAAATGAGCAAATTCCTGGAAACACACAAATGACCAAAACTGACTCAGGAAGAAATAAACCTGAACAAACCTAGAAAAAGTAAAGAGATTGAATCCAATACGAGGTTGAATCAGTAAGGCCAGGCACAGCGGCTTACGCCTGTAATCCCAGCACTTTGGGAGGCTGAGACGGGCGGATTACGAGGTCAGGAGATTGAGGCCATCCTGGCTAACACGGTGAAACCCCGTCTCTACTAAAAATTTTTAAAAATTTAAAAAATTAAAAAAAAAAAAAAGCCGGGCATGGTGGCGGGTGCCTGTAGTCCCAGCTACTCGGGAGGCTGAGGTGGGAGAATGGTGTGAACACAGGAGGCAGAGCTTGCAGTGAGCCAAGATTGCGCCACTGCACTCCAGCCTGGGCAACAGAGGGAGACTCTGTCTCAAAAAAAAAAAATAAGGTTGAATCAGTAATCAAAAACCTCCCCTGAAGCAGGACCAGATGGCTTCAGCTTGGTGAATTCTACCAAACCTTTAAAGAGAAATTAACACCAATCCTCAAACTCTACTAAGGAATAGAAGAGGAGGGAATACTTCGCTGAACTATTTTTTTCTCACAACACTTCTGACACCAAATGTGTAGGTTTTTTATTCCACACAAAAAACAACTCTTCAGACACCAAGAGTGTGTCCTACAATTCGATTCAATTCTGATATTACGTACCTGAAGTTAGCAGAAGCTCCCCAGACATAGTCATTTGGGGGTATTTTTGGAAGTTTTATTACGTAGACATCATGGGTTAACATCATTGGCCATAAAATCATTGACCCAGAAGGTCAAGGGGTAGGGCTGAACGGTACAGCCCTCTTTACCTAGCAAGTTCAATGTCTAGGCTTCCTCACAGATGGCTTCTGTCAATTTCTTTTTCCTGTGAATGGGTTGTACTTTTCTTTTTTTCTTGGTGTGCCTTCACATTTTTTTTTGCTAAGAACTGGACACTTCAACCTGAGGAAGCTGACTGAAAGAAAAAAACTGGGCATTTTGAATATTATAATATGATAACTCTGGAAATCAGATTATTTGCCTTTTGCAAGATTTGCTGTTATTGCTTATTAAGGGTTGCAGTCTTGTTTGTTTAGTGACATTTCTATATGATTTTTGCAGACTGCATTCCTTATATGTAGACACTGAAATCTCTGCTCTATTACCTCAGTGGTCAGCCACAGAGAGTTGACACAGATTTCCTTAAATACCTGGACTAAAAACACCTGGACCAAACACGAAAGAAAAATCTTCCGATCTTTGCAGATTGGCTCTGAGCTGAGGCATTCCTTAGACACTTAACCAAGCCACTCTTTCCATTTTCCGTAGACTTTAACTCCTACTTGCATGGAATGCAAAGATCAGCCACAGGTGCAAGCCTAGGGTCCTCTTAGATCTTTTCTGAGCATGTGTCCAGCCCTGGACATGTGCATTGCAGCCTGGGTTCCCTGGTACATGCAGTAGCCCTTCAATGACCTTCTTTTCTCAAGCATCTTCTTCCTCAACCTCCTCCTTCCCAGACTTTTTGGTCTATGTGCTGCATGACCCATCTGCTGTCCCTTGCTCCAGACATCTATGAGGAGTTTATGTCTTTAAATGTTTTCAACAGGCTGGGTGCGGTGGCTCACACCTGTAATCCCAGCACTTTGGAAGGCCAAGGCGGGTGGATCACCTGAGATCAGGAGTTCGAGACCAGCCTGGCCAAAATGGTGAAACCCCATCTCTATTAAAAATGCAAAAATTAGGAAGGCATGGTGGTGGGTGCCTGTAATCCCAGCTACTTGGGAGGCTAAGGCTCGAGAATCGCCTGAACTTAGGAGGCAGAGGTTGCAGTGAGCCGAGATCGTGCCATTGCACCCCAACCTGGGTGACAAGAGCGAATCAAGAACAAAACCAAAAAAATGCTTTCAACAGATGCCACCTGGGGAGGTGCACCAGCCTGAGGGATTGAAGCAAAGACAAGCCTCTGCACCAGTCCCCAAGGGAACTGCTAGGCATGTCAAAATGCACAATCACAATTACTTGAGAAGAAACTCCATATTGCTCACTCCAGCACCAGCAAGCTACATGAGGAATGTTTAGTCCTCTCCCTAAATCCTGGATACACGGACAACTGCCCATAAACCGCTGCACTCAGAAATCCCTGAGACTATTTTTGGTGAAGCCCTGTAACTAAGTTCCAGGTAATCGGATGGAAGGAGAAGAGGCATGTCTTTTTTTTGTCATTCTGCTTCCTTTCGAGAATATGGAGATGATAGCCAAAGCTCAGGTAGCCATCCTGGGCCATGAAGACCATGAGGACGGTGAAGCCACAAAATGGAAGCAGCTGTGTCCTCAACTGTGGAGCCACTAGCTTGGCATTGCCTAATTCCTTACTTGGTTTCACGGGGGAAAACCACTTTTATCTCGTTTAAGCTATTGTAATTTTGTGATTCCCTCACATACAGTTAAATCAAAGCTTGCTTGACACAGACGCCCTTTCCAGCTACATTCCTCCTACACTGTATGCCCCACTAGCTATGCTCAATGCCATGCACCTCTCTCTGCTTCCATTTCTTTGCACAGCATTTACAGCAAGTTATCAGAACGGTCTTCTTCACTTGTCTCTCTCACTACCCATGAGTGTCTTGTCTCCATCTTGGATTCCTTATTTTAATTCTTGGAGGAACTTGGGGAGAGGAGGGCATTATTACTTTTTTACACATGGGAAAATGGAGGTTTACAAAGACAAAACTGCTTCCCAATTGTGCCTGGATAATGAGTAGCAGAACCGGATGCGGAACTCAAGTCCCTCTGGCCCAACACAGTGGCGTGGCTGGCCCTCCCTGCTCCACCTCGAAGGTCTCATGGCAGCGGGTGCGCTGGGCTGTGGCTGAGGGATCTTTGATGAATTCATTCCCTTCGCAGTTTTCCTTTGAGGTCGTCAGCTGCTTTTCACATGCTGACTTGTGAGGGATGAGTAAGCTGCTTCCTGGGCCTGGCCTCAGTTCAGGAGGGATGGCCTCTACTTCGGGTTTTGGTATTCAGAGCATGGTGTTTTCTTTTAACACACTAGGGGCCCAACACTGCTTAGCAGACAGCGTGGGGGAGCAGAACCCGTGTGAATGTTAGAACCAGATGGACCCAGGTCTGAAATCTGTCTCTTCCACTTATTTGTTGCATGACCCAGGGTAATTTCTTAACCTTGCTGGGCCTCAGTTTTCCCACCTGTGAGAGGATAGAATGATCTCTCTCAGAGGTTTATAGAGAGAATTAAAGAGAAACCAGTCAAAATGACAGGTGTATGGCAGGCACTCAACAAATGTCTTTCTTCTACTTCTCTCTTCATTTGAGGTAGGAGCTTTGTCTGGTTTTGTTTGACATTGAAATGATAGACTATATTATTGTTCACAAATTTGGAAGCCTTGCTTCACATAAAAAAAAAAAAACAAAAAAACAGAAGAGTAGATGGAGCCAAGTGTGGTGACTCATGCCTGTAAGTCCCAGCTACTTGGGAGTCTGAGGTGGGAGGATCACTTGAGCTTAGGAGTTTGAGTCCAGCCTGGGCAGCATAGTGAGACTTCAGTCTCTAAAAAAAAGAAGAGTAGATCAGTGCTAGCAATATCTGACATAAGATTGTCATGGAGTGAGTCTGGAGTAGTTTCTTTTTGAGTCACGCAGAACCACATTCCATGTCACAATAGTCTCATCAGTAGGGTTCCAGAGCAGGGCCAGTCTGACTTGCATGAAACCCAGCCATAGGATAGGCACTAGGGACACATCCCCCATGTGTGACACTGGGGACAGAAGGGATGCTTAAAGGACAACTTAAAGCAGCTCTTTCTTTGCTAGAGCTTTTGCCAGTGTGTCTGGGAGTTGGCACCAGTCATCTGAAAGATTCTGGTCAACTCACCTAATGACACTTACTACCACATTTTTCCAGCATTTTTTCTGTATAATGGGATGATTTCATCTTTCTATGGAGGGTGTTTGTGTGATTTTGAAACACTCTTAGGATGGGTCTGCTCTTACCATTTCAAAAATTTAAGCCAGCAATCCTCAACCTTCTTGGCTTCATAACCTCTTTACTCTGTTAAAACTAATTCAGAACTCCAAAAGCTTTTGTTTATGAGGTTTATATTTATCAATACTTAACCATATGCTATGGTTTGGATGTGGTTTGTCCCTGTGAAAACTCACCTTGAATTGCCAGTGTAGTGGAGTTGGGAGGTGGGGCGTATCAGAGGTGAATAGCTCATTAAGATGGACTTCTTGTGAGACTGGGCTAGTTCTTGCAGGACTGGACCCATGATATAACCCATGATAGTGGGTTATAATGCAAGGCTACTTCTTGTTTTTGGTCCCTTTTTCGCACATGCCTGATTCTCCTTCTGCCTGTCTACTGTGTTATGGTGCAGCAGGAAGCCCTCACCAGAGGCCAGGCAGATGCAAGCACCATGCTTCTTGGACTTCCCAGCTCCAGAATCATAAGCCAAAAAAACCTCTTTTCTTTATAAATTACCCAGTCTCAGGTATTCTGTTATAGCAACATTAAGTGGACCAAGATACCGTGTTAGAAAGCAAAACTGAGAAATTGTAAAAAATATTCACTCACTTAGAATAGTGACAAACTCATTATGTGTTAACATATGACATTCTAATGAAAAATATATTTTGCAAACAAATTTAGTGGGAAGAATGGTACTGTTTCACATTCATGGTGAGCAGTTATGGCCCTCAATTGTGTCCACACCTTAATACTCTGAGCCTATA
>NW_022319239.1:0-16407 GCF_002776525.5 Piliocolobus tephrosceles
TATAGGCTCAGAGTATTAAGGTGTGGACACAATTGAGGGCCATAACTTCTCACCATGAATGTGAAACAGTACCATTCTTCCCACTAAATTTGTTTGCAAAATATATTTTTCATTAGAATGTCATATGTTAACACATAATGAGTTTGTCACTATTCTAAGTGAGTGAATATTTTTTACAATTTCTCAGTTTTGCTTTCTAACACGGTATCTTGGTCCACTTAATGTTGCTATAACAGAATACCTGAGACTGGGTAATTTATAAAGAAAAGAGGTTTTTTTGGCTTATGATTCTGGAGCTGGGAAGTCCAAGAAGCATGGTGCTTGCATCTGCCTGGCCTCTGGTGAGGGCTTCCTGCTGCACCATAACACAGTAGACAGGCAGAAGGAGAATCAGGCATGTGCGAAAAAGGGACCAAAAACAAGAAGTAGCCTTGCATTATAACCCACTATCATGGGTTATATCATGGGTCCAGTCCTGCAAGAACTAGCCCAGTCTCACAAGAAGTCCATCTTAATGAGCTATTCACCTCTGATACGCCCCACCTCCCAACTCCACTACACTGGCAATTCAAGGTGAGTTTTCACAGGGACAAACCACATCCAAACCATAGCATATGGTTAAGTATTGATAAATATAAACCTCATAAACAAAAGCTTTTGGAGTTCTGAATTAGTTTTAACAGAGTAAAGAGGTTATGAAGCCAAGAAGGTTGAGGATTGCTGGCTTAAATTTTTGAAATGGTAAGAGCAGACCCATCCTAAGAGTGTTTCAAAATCACACAAACACCCTCCATAGAAAGATGAAATCATCCCATTATACAGAAAAAATGCTGGAAAAATGTGGTAGTAAGTGTCATTAGGTGAGTTGACCAGAATCTTTCAGATGACTGGTGCCAACTCCCAGACACACTGGCAAAAGCTCTAGCAAAGAAAGAGCTGCTTTAAGTTGTCCTTTAAGCATCCCTTCTGTCCCCAGTGTCACACATGGGGGATGTGTCCCTAGTGCCTATCCTATGGCTGGGTTTCATGCAAGTCAGACTGGCCCTGCTCTGGAACCCTACTGATGAGACTATTGTGACATGGAATGTGGTTCTGCGTGACTCAAAAAGAAACTACTCCAGACTCACTCCATGACAATCTTATGTCAGATATTGCTAGCACTGATCTACTCTTCTTTTTTTTAGAGACTGAAGTCTCACTATGCTGCCCAGGCTGGACTCAAACTCCTAAGCTCAAGTGATCCTCCCACCTCAGACTCCCAAGTAGCTGGGACTTACAGGCATGAGTCACCACACTTGGCTCCATCTACTCTTCTGTTTTTTTGTTTTTTTTTTTTTATGTGAAGCAAGGCTTCCAAATTTGTGAACAATAATATAGTCTATCATTTCAATGTCAAACAAAACCAGACAAAGCTCCTACCTCAAATGAAGAGAGAAGTAGAAGAAAGACATTTGTTGAGTGCCTGCCATACACCTGTCATTTTGACTGGTTTCTCTTTAATTCTCTCTATAAACCTCTGAGAGAGATCATTCTATCCTCTCACAGGTGGGAAAACTGAGGCCCAGCAAGGTTAAGAAATTACCCTGGGTCATGCAACAAATAAGTGGAAGAGACAGATTTCAGACCTGGGTCCATCTGGTTCTAACATTCACACGGGTTCTGCTCCCCCACGCTGTCTGCTAAGCAGTGTTGGGCCCCTAGTGTGTTAAAAGAAAACACCATGCTCTGAACACCAAAACCCGAAGTAGAGGCCATCCCTCCTGAACTGAGGCCAGGCCCAGGAAGCAGCTTACTCATCCCTCACAAGTCAGCATGTGAAAAGCAGCTGACGACCTCAAAGGAAAACTGCGAAGGGAATGAATTCATCAAAGATCCCTCAGCCACAGCCCAGCGCACCCGCTGCCATGAGACCTTCGAGGTGGAGCAGGGAGGGCCAGCCACGCCACTGCGTTGGGCCAGAGGGACTTGAGTTCCGCATCCGGTTCTGCTACTCATTATCCAGGCACAATTGGGAAGCAGTTTTGTCTTTGTAAACCTCCATTTTCCCATGTGTAAAAAAGTAATAATGCCCTCCTCTCCCCAAGTTCCTCCAAGAATTAAAATAAGGAATCCAAGATGGAGACAAGACACTCATGGGTAGTGAGAGAGACAAGTGAAGAAGACCGTTCTGATAACTTGCTGTAAATGCTGTGCAAAGAAATGGAAGCAGAGAGAGGTGCATGGCATTGAGCATAGCTAGTGGGGCATACAGTGTAGGAGGAATGTAGCTGGAAAGGGCGTCTGTGTCAAGCAAGCTTTGATTTAACTGTATGTGAGGGAATCACAAAATTACAATAGCTTAAACGAGATAAAAGTGGTTTTCCCCCGTGAAACCAAGTAAGGAATTAGGCAATGCCAAGCTAGTGGCTCCACAGTTGAGGACACAGCTGCTTCCATTTTGTGGCTTCACCGTCCTCATGGTCTTCATGGCCCAGGATGGCTACCTGAGCTTTGGCTATCATCTCCATATTCTCGAAAGGAAGCAGAATGACAAAAAAAAGACATGCCTCTTCTCCTTCCATCCGATTACCTGGAACTTAGTTACAGGGCTTCACCAAAAATAGTCTCAGGGATTTCTGAGTGCAGCGGTTTATGGGCAGTTGTCCGTGTATCCAGGATTTAGGGAGAGGACTAAACATTCCTCATGTAGCTTGCTGGTGCTGGAGTGAGCAATATGGAGTTTCTTCTCAAGTAATTGTGATTGTGCATTTTGACATGCCTAGCAGTTCCCTTGGGGACTGGTGCAGAGGCTTGTCTTTGCTTCAATCCCTCAGGCTGGTGCACCTCCCCAGGTGGCATCTGTTGAAAGCATTTTTTTGGTTTTGTTCTTGATTCGCTCTTGTCACCCAGGTTGGGGTGCAATGGCACGATCTCGGCTCACTGCAACCTCTGCCTCCTAAGTTCAGGCGATTCTCGAGCCTTAGCCTCCCAAGTAGCTGGGATTACAGGCACCCACCACCATGCCTTCCTAATTTTTGCATTTTTAATAGAGATGGGGTTTCACCATTTTGGCCAGGCTGGTCTCGAACTCCTGATCTCAGGTGATCCACCCGCCTTGGCCTTCCAAAGTGCTGGGATTACAGGTGTGAGCCACCGCACCCAGCCTGTTGAAAACATTTAAAGACATAAACTCCTCATAGATGTCTGGAGCAAGGGACAGCAGATGGGTCATGCAGCACATAGACCAAAAAGTCTGGGAAGGAGGAGGTTGAGGAAGAAGATGCTTGAGAAAAGAAGGTCATTGAAGGGCTACTGCATGTACCAGGGAACCCAGGCTGCAATGCACATGTCCAGGGCTGGACACATGCTCAGAAAAGATCTAAGAGGACCCTAGGCTTGCACCTGTGGCTGATCTTTGCATTCCATGCAAGTAGGAGTTAAAGTCTACGGAAAATGGAAAGAGTGGCTTGGTTAAGTGTCTAAGGAATGCCTCAGCTCAGAGCCAATCTGCAAAGATCGGAAGATTTTTCTTTCGTGTTTGGTCCAGGTGTTTTTAGTCCAGGTATTTAAGGAAATCTGTGTCAACTCTCTGTGGCTGACCACTGAGGTAATAGAGCAGAGATTTCAGTGTCTACATATAAGGAATGCAGTCTGCAAAAATCATATAGAAATGTCACTAAACAAACAAGACTGCAACCCTTAATAAGCAATAACAGCAAATCTTGCAAAAGGCAAATAATCTGATTTCCAGAGTTATCATATTATAATATTCAAAATGCCCAGTTTTTTTCTTTCAGTCAGCTTCCTCAGGTTGAAGTGTCCAGTTCTTAGCAAAAAAAAATGTGAAGGCACACCAAGAAAAAAAGAAAAGTACAACCCATTCACAGGAAAAAGAAATTGACAGAAGCCATCTGTGAGGAAGCCTAGACATTGAACTTGCTAGGTAAAGAGGGCTGTACCGTTCAGCCCTACCCCTTGACCTTCTGGGTCAATGATTTTATGGCCAATGATGTTAACCCATGATGTCTACGTAATAAAACTTCCAAAAATACCCCCAAATGACTATGTCTGGGGAGCTTCTGCTAACTTCAGGTACGTAATATCAGAATTGAATCGAATTGTAGGACACACTCTTGGTGTCTGAAGAGTTGTTTTTTGTGTGGAATAAAAAACCTACACATTTGGTGTCAGAAGTGTTGTGAGAAAAAAATAGTTCAGCGAAGTATTCCCTCCTCTTCTATTCCTTAGTAGAGTTTGAGGATTGGTGTTAATTTCTCTTTAAAGGTTTGGTAGAATTCACCAAGCTGAAGCCATCTGGTCCTGCTTCAGGGGAGGTTTTTGATTACTGATTCAACCTTATTTTTTTTTTTTGAGACAGAGTCTCCCTCTGTTGCCCAGGCTGGAGTGCAGTGGCGCAATCTTGGCTCACTGCAAGCTCTGCCTCCTGTGTTCACACCATTCTCCCACCTCAGCCTCCCGAGTAGCTGGGACTACAGGCACCCGCCACCATGCCCGGCTTTTTTTTTTTTTTAATTTTTTAAATTTTTAAAAATTTTTAGTAGAGACGGGGTTTCACCGTGTTAGCCAGGATGGCCTCAATCTCCTGACCTCGTAATCCGCCCGTCTCAGCCTCCCAAAGTGCTGGGATTACAGGCGTAAGCCGCTGTGCCTGGCCTTACTGATTCAACCTCGTATTGGATTCAATCTCTTTACTTTTTCTAGGTTTGTTCAGGTTTATTTCTTCCTGAGTCAGTTTTGGTCATTTGTGTGTTTCCAGGAATTTGCTCATTTCATCTAGGTTATCTAATTTGTCGGTATACAGTTGTTCACAGTATTGTCTTATGATGCTTTTTTTCTTTTTTCCTGTAAGGTCCATAATGATGTCCCTGCTTTCATTTCTGATTTTAGTTATTTGCATCTTCACTCTTTCTCAGTCTAGCTAAAGATTTGTCAGTGCTGTTCATCTTTTCAAAATTCTCATTTCAGCTATTGTACTTTTCAGCTCCAGAACTTTGATTTGGTTTATTTTTCATAATTTGTCTCTTTGTTGATATTCTGTTTATACATTTATTGTTTACCTGGCTTCCTTTAGTTCTTTGTCCATGGTTTCCTTTAGTTAAGCATATTTAAGACCATTTAAATAAACATTTAAGTAAACTTTTAAACACTTAAATAAAAGTCTTTGTCTAGCAAGTTCAATGTCTAGGCTTCCCTAGCGATGGTTTCTGTCAATTTCTTTTTCCTGTGAATGGGTTGTACTTTTCCTTTTTCTTGGTATGCTATTTTATTTATTTATTTATTTTTGGTTAAAAACTGGGCACTTCGGGCCTGGCATGGTGGCTCATGCCTGTAATCCCAGCATTTTGGGATGCCGAGGCGGGTGGATCACGAGGTCAGGTGTTTGAGACCAGCCTGGCCAACATAATGAAACCCTGTCTCTACTAAAAATACAAAAATTAGCTGGGTGTGGTGGTGGGCGCCTGTAATCCCAGCAACTCAGGAGGCTGAGGCAGGAGAATTGCTTGAACTCGGGAGACAGAGGTTGCTGTGAGCAGAGATCGTGCCACTGCACTCCAGCCCCGGCGACAGTGCCAGTCTGCATCTTAATAATAATAATAATAATAATAATAACCCCCCAAAACTGGGCACTTCAACCTGAAAAAGCTGATAGAAAGAAAAAAGCAAAAACTGGGCATTTTGAATAGTATAATGTGGTAACTCTGGAAATCAGATCCTGTTAATGCTTATTAAGGGCTGCAGTATTCTATTTGTTTAGATCATGCCTTAGTCTTTCTGGCCAGCCCCCATCCTGAAGCTATTCAGGGATCCCCAGCCACCAGTCATCTCATTAGCATACCAACAACACTTATCACACCTGAGATTCTGAGGGTTTTAGGAGCTTGTGCCAGGAACAGGGATAAAGACCAAATGTTTATTTTTATTATATCACAACTTCCTAACTCATTTATTGAGTCATTATGCTTCGCATTAGGGCAAATGAAGCCTCTTCACATTAAGGGAAATTCAGCCTATCAAGTACAACACTGAAAGCTAAATAATAACAACAACAACAACACAACAACAACAACCAATCAGGGATGGGCGCAGTGGCTCACACCTGTAATTTAATCTTAGCACTTTGGGAGGCCGAAATGGGAGGGTCATTTGAGGTCAGGAGTTTGAGACCACCCTGGTCAACATGGTGAAACCCCATCTCTACTAAAATTAGAAAAATTAGCCAGTGGGGTGGCGCATACCTGTAATTCCAGCTACTTGGGAGGCTGAGGCAGGAAAATCACTTGAACTTGGGAGGCAGAGGCTGCAGTGAGCTGAGATCGTGCCATTGCACTCCAGCCTGGGTGAAAAAGCAAGACCTTGTTTCAAAACAAGAACAAACCAGGCTGGAGAGTCATTTCCCAGCAATTCTGTAGCAAGGGGATATATGCATCAGTTAGAGAGTTGGAGTTTGTGACCCTCAGGTGTCCTTCCTTTTCTAAGAATCGATTATTTTTATAATTCTTTATGTTAAGTGTAATTAATTTCTCAAATTTATCAAAGATCATTATTTTCTTTTTTCTTTTTTTTTTTTTTTTGAGACAGAGTCTCATTCTGTCGCCCAGGCTGGAGTGCAGTGGCACTATCTCTGCTCACTGCAAGCTCCACCTCCCGGGTTCATGCCATTCTCCTGCCTCAGCCTCCTGAGTAACTGGGACCACAGGCACACACCACCACACCTAGCTTTTTTTTTTTTTTTTTTTTTTTTTTTTTTTGTATTTTTAGTAGAGACAGGGTTTCACCACGTTAGCCAGGATGGTCTCGATCCCCTGACCTCATGATCCGCCCGCCTCGGCCTCCCAAAGTGCTGGGATTACAGGTGTGAGCCACCGCGCCCAGGCTCGACCATTATTTTCTTAGCCAAAATGCTGGCCTGCCCCAGTTCCATCTGGGGTTAATCTTCATTTAAACAGCTCTTTAAAACTATTTGGTTTTCCCCATACATCTATGGCCAATTGATTTTTGACAGGAAGCCAAGACAATTTAATAGGAAAAGGACAATCTCTTCAATGAATAGTGCTGGGACAACTAGAAGTCTACATGCAAAACAATGCACTTGGACCCTGACATCACACCACATACAAAAATTATCTTAAAATGGATCAACAACCTAAATATAGGAGCTAAAACTATAAAACTCTTAGAAGAAAACATAGGAGTAAATCTTCACAACCTTGGATTTGACAATGATATCTTACACAGGACACCAAATGCACAAACAACAAAAGAAAAAACAGTTAAGCTGAACTTCATCAAAATTAAAGTTTTAAGTGCATCAAAGGACATCAGAAAGTGAAAATGACAATTACAGAATGGGAGAGAAATATTTGTGAAGCATATATCTGATAAGGGTCTAGTATCCATAATATATAAAGAACTCTTACAACTCAACAACAAAAAGACAACCCAATTTTAAAATGGGAAAAGGACTTGAATAGACACGTCTCCAAAGAAGATATACAGATGGCCAACAAGCACATGAAAAGGAGAATGCTTAACAGCATTAGTTATTACAAAAATGTACACCAAAATCAGAATGAGGTATCCCTGCATACCTACTGGGATAACAATAAAATGGAAAATAACAAGCATTGGTGAGGGTGTGGAGAAACTGGAACCCTGTACACTGCTGGTAGGAATATAAAATGGTTCAGCCATCATGGAAACCATTTGGAGTTCCTCAAATAGTTAAACACTGAAGGCTGGGCGCAGTGGCTCATGCCTGTAATCCCAGCACTCTGGAAGGCCAAGGTAGGCAGATAACTTGAGGTCAAGAGTTCAAGACCAGTCTGGCCAACATGGTGAAACCCCATCTCTACTAAAAACACAGAAATTAGCCAGACGTGGTGGCACACACCTGTAACTCTAGCTACTCGGGAGACCAAGGGAAGAGAATTGCTTGAACCTGGGAGGCAGAGGTTGCAGTGAGCCAAGATTGCCACCACTGCACTCCAGGCTGGGCAACAGAGCAAAGCTCTGTCTCAAAAAAAAAAAAAAAAGGCCAGGCACGGTGGCTAACGCCTGTAATCCCAGCACTTTGGGAGGCTGAGGCAAGTGGATCCAAGGTCAGGAAATCAAGACCATCCTGGCTAACACGTTGAAACCCCGTCTCTATTAAAAAAAAATACAAAAAACAAAAATAGCCGGACGTGGCGGCGGGAGTCTGTAGTCCCAGCTATTCAGGAGGCTGAGGCAGGAGAATGGTGTGAACCCCGGAGGCGGAGCTTGCAGTGAGCCGAGATCACGCCATTGCACTCCAGCCTGGGCGACAGAGCAAGACACCATCTCAAAAAAAAAAAAAAAAAAAAAAAAACTGAATTACCATGTGATCCAACAATTCAACTCCTGTGTACGTACCCTCCCAAAATAAAAATGGGTTCTCAAATGCATGTATATGCATGTTCATAGTAGTAGTATTCACAAAGCCAAAAGATGCAAACAGCCCAAATGTCCATAGATAGATGAATAAACTGTGGCATACACGACACACACACACACACACGCATACACATATACACACACAATCGAATACTATGCAGTCATAAAAAGGAATAAAGTCTGTTACATGCTACCTGAGGATGAACCTTGAAAACATGCTAAGTGAAAGACACAAAAGTCCACACACTGTGATTCCGTTTATATGAAGTATCTAAAATAAGTAACTATAGAGACAGAAGTAGACTGGTGATTGCCAGGGGCTGGGGGAAGAGGGCAATGGGAAGAAACTTCTCAGTGGGTATGGGGTTTTTCTTTTGGAATGAAGAAAATGTTTTGGAACTAGTCAGAGGTGGTGGTTGCACAGCATTGTGAATTCACTAAATGCCACCGAAATGACCACTTTATGGTAAATTTTATGCTGTGTGAATTTCACCTTCAGTTAAAAAAAAAAAAAGTAAAACTACTCAGACAACGCCAAATTATTGACAATTTCAACTTATCCCACAGACCCCATATCCTGGAATTACAACCCCGTAGGCCAATTCTCAGGTCAGGCAGCAATTTCATCCCTGTTCAATTTTATCCAGAGCTCCTGGTGGCTCTGAAGCGCTCTAGAGAACAGACCAGGAAAATTCTCATGGTGTTAGCTCACATCGGGCCACTAGTGCTCCTTTAATGTGAGAACAACCGAGAGGAGGAGAGGATGTGCACCTAAAACTGCAAGGAAGATTGTCCTCGAAGCATATGTACTACGGCCCCACGCTGCTGCCAGGCCCACAGGAAGATGACAGGCCCGGCCTCCACTCCTTCTGAGGTCATTGCCCAGTTTCGACGTCGGGATGATCCCGTCATCCGCGCGGCTTGAAGGGCACCCTCCCCGCGCGCCCGGGACTCCAGGTGGGGCGCCAGTGAAGGAGAGAACGTGGCGTCGCCCACCGGGCGGGGCCTGAGCGGGCGCGGGGCGGGGCCTGAGCCGGCGCCGGGTCCAGCTGGGCGCTCCGCCAGCTGCGTAAACTCCACTGGAGCGCGGCGGTGGAGCAGGTGAGCAGGCGGTGTCGGGGGTGCCCAGGCCAGGGCCTTGTCGCCCGCGGCGTTGAGGGCCCGGGGTGGGGCTGCGCCCTGAGGGCCCGGCCCTGCCCTCCACACGCCCCTAGCTGCGGTCCCTTCCCCGGCTGTGGGGCTGCGGCCCCTGAGTGCGCAGTGCTCCTGGCTTCTGCGGCCAGCGAGGGGGCGGAGAGAGGAGAGTGCCCGGCAGGCGGCTGCTGGGCCAGCCCGGAACTGGGTCGTGGAAGGATCGCGGGAAGCGGCCTTCAGGCCTATGGCCTCTGGCCTCACGCCTCACTGCGTCTCCACTTCCCCGCGCCCGCCTGCCCCCGAGCCCCAGCTGGGGGTGGGCGCGGCGCGAGCTGTTAAAGGGCCGGTGCGTTTAAAGGAGCCGTGCACGTGGGTCTCTGAGGCGTGTAGCAGGGCGGGGGCGTTTTGTTCTTCCTCTCTCTCGCCTGAGACCTCCGTTGCGCAGAGTCCATCCGGCCGCCAGCACCCGGCCCTGGGCATGCCTTCCCCAGAAAGGAGGCGCGCGGGGGCTCTGCCCGCACGTGAGGGGCAAGGCCGCAGGGCCGTAGGCGCAAGCCTAGAGCCGGTTTCTCTTAGCAGCGGTGTTTGGCTGTTTTATCAGGCATTTGCAGCTGTGAGGAGGCAGCCAGAAGCAAGCTTTTGGAACTGAAGGAACCTGAGACAGAAGCTAGTCCCCACTCCGAATTTTACTGATGAAGAAGCTGAGGCCACAGAGCTAAAGTGACTTTTCCCAAGGTCGCCCAGGTAGGATATAGCAGAGCCAGGCTTCGACCCCAGTGTCCTGGCTTCTAGATCTGCTCTACATCCCTCCGAGCAGACCTCACCCGTGTTTATTGGCTTAATAAGTATTCCCTTAGATAGGTATGAACGGTGTTGAGTGAAGTAACTGCATCCCTATTTACAGATGGAGAACCTGAGAGCATCCCAAAGAGACGATTACAGACTAAACTCTATGGAGTAACTTGATTAGGACCGATCCCATCTTCCAGTAAGGAGGCCCCTGATGCCTCTGTAGCCAATTCTGCAGACACTTGAGCCTCCAAGGCCTTCAGCCAAGACCTTTGGCGGTAATTAGACGCTCGGGATAAGCTGCTTCAGGTGTGTGGGCCTCAGGTTCTCTGCTGAATGTGGTTGTGGACAGGCGGTGACTGGTGCAGGTGCAGAAGGGGCCTGGTTCCTGGCCCCAGCTCAGAGCTGCGTCCCCAGGACGCCTAGGTTGAGCCTTGGGTTTCAGGGCAGAGGCTGGAGTGAGGGCTTGGGGGGATGTTGCTTTGAAGTGGGATGGATGTTGTATCAGGTTTTTGGGGAAAACTGTACCCTTCGGTGTTGAAGTGCCCATGTGCCAAGTCTTGAGTCCAGCCTGTTCACTTGTGGGAAGTGAGTAGCTTGTTCCTGTCTATTGGAAAGAGCAGCAAGGAGGAGGAGGAGCAAGGGCTAGGGGCTGCTGCTAGGGTGCCTGGAGGTGTGGTGCATAGTGTCACACCTGTCTCCCCTCCCTTGCTGCTCACCGTCCCCCCCACAGGGGTTTGCCTCTTGCCTACTTTGGCCTTTCTCTGTTATCGATGTTAATAATGCCACATATCTCGCTTATGAGTTGGTCATATACAATAAAAAGCCATCTTGGACAGAATCTTAGAATTTAAGATCTTAAGAATTTCAGTGACACTGAAATAGTTTATTATCTTTTTACAGAAGAGGAAACAAGTTCAGGGAGTTAAGCAGCTAGTCCAGTTATGTGGCTTCAGTGCTTTAAGCACCAAGATTTGAACATAGCTGGCTACACCGTCTTTATCTTTTGAGTTTTTGCACAGGAGGTTCCTGCATTCGACTCCTACCCATGTCTCTCCACTACTGCTGGGAAAGTTTCGTGGAGTTCCCATGAGCAACTTCCTGACAAACAAAATTTTTTTACAGAAACCAAAGCAGTGTGTGTAGGTCACATGCAGTGTGTCTAATGAAAACATCTCTGGCAGGTTTTCAGCTGTTGCTTTGACTTTTGGACACTGTTTAGTTGGGGACTGATAAGACAGCAAATGTTTCTGCAAGTATTCCCACCTGTTCTATTACCAGCTGCCACAGCTGTAGAAAAGCGGGGGTGAGGCTGAGAGGCCCCGAGATGAACATTTTGCACTGGGTTCCAAGCCTGGAGATAGGATGAGCATCATGTTAATGTCTGGAGAAAAGAATGATTTCAGGCTGGGTGCTGTGGCTCACGCCTGTAATCCCAGCACTTTGGGAGGCTGAGGCGGGTAGATCAACTGAGGTCGGGAGTTCGAGACCAGCCTGACCAACATGGAGAAACCCCATCTCTACTAAAAATACAAAATTAGCTGGGCATGGTGGTGCATGCCCAGCTACTCAGGAGGCCGAGGCAGGAGAATTGCTTGAACTTGGGAGGCGGAGGCTGCAGTGGGCCAAGATTGCGCCATTGCACCCCAGCCTGGGCAACAAGAGTGAGACTCCGTCTCAAAAAAAAAAAAAAAAAAGAATGTTTTCACATCAGTCCTCAGGAAAGACCAGATGTCAGTGAGGGAGATCATTTCTTGAGAGCCTCTTCATTGACTGGGAGAATGGGCTGCTTGTTCATCTTTGTGAAAATTCTAGAACAGGGGAAGAACAATTCAAAGGGTGCCTACTGTTCTGCTATACCTTAACCAGAAACTTATTGGACTCTTTTTTAAATAAAAGTAATACATGTTTATTCTAGAAAACTCAGGAATTTGGTTTTTTTTTTTTTTCTTGAGATGGAGTTTTGCTCTTGTTGCCCAGACTGGAGTGCAGTGGTGTGATCTTGGCCCACTGCAGCCTCTGCTTCCCAGGTTCCAGCGATGCTCCTGCCTCAGCCTCCTGGGTAGCTGGGATTACAGGCACACGCCACCACTCGCAGCTAATTTCTGCGTTTTTATTAGAGACGGAGTTTCACCATGTTGGCCAGGCTGGTCTCAAACTCCTGACCTCGGGTGATCCGCCCACCTCGGCCTCCCAAAGTGCTGGAAGCATGAGCCTTTCCTCCTGGCTGAGATAACCACTCTTAACATGCATTTCCTTCCACACTGTTCACATATGCATATTTATCTATTAAAACAATAGAGGGAGGGAACCGTAGGTGAAGTTTTTGTATCCTGTTTTTTCTGTTATGCCTTCAGAATTTTCCTTTTATTGCGTACTCGTGGAAAAGCAGATTTGGTGGGTGTGTAGAGCATTTGAATTATTTATCCTACCAGTCCCACAGCAGGACGCTTTCCCACCCTCCGTTTTGGCCCAGAGAAGCAGTGCCCTGTGTCCTCCCCATGCCCATATGTGGGCACTCCCTCCCATGGAGCCAAACCTACCTGGGCAAGTAGCAGAGAGAGAGCAGAGTGAGCCCTGGGGGCAGGAGTTGGGGTCGTGGCAGGAGAGAGACTTGAGAGTTTTGAGGTGGCAGATGAGCTGGTGATTAGGGAGCATTTCTTGACACATACCTGCCCATGGTGAAGGCATGTGCCTTGTGAGTGTGCTCTCAGAAAGCCTACGTGATGTGTGGTGGGGCTGCCTGTATGACCAAACCCTGGCCCCTGGGTACGTGACCCTCACAAGTGCTGAGTGGACTGGGAAGAGCTCCTTGATGGGCAGTTTGGAGACTTGAGTTGTAACTGTGGCTTTTGGCCATGGGATATTAACTGATTACTTTTGCCCCTCTAGGCTTCAGTTTTCCTTAATTATAATACAGGGAGCTGACTAGGTGGCATTGATGGCCTTTAAGGTCCTTGCCAGCTCTGACATTGTCGTATGGATATGCCCTTTCATTTGATAATATGTTTACATGGCCATAGGGCCTGGGGCGGGGCCGGGAATGGAAACTTGATCTCTGGGGCCTGGCCTTTGAAGCCAGTTCATGTGTCTGGTGGTTCAGCAGATCCGTCACTTTCCAAGAGGCACATCAACAGGCTTTTGTGTCTTCTCTCACTGTGTCCCTCCTCCATTTCATCTTCTTTATAACTACCACTTATTGAATGCCTACTGTGTGCTGGCCACTTTACAGGTTATCTCTAGGTTTTACGGTAATCTTGCAAGGTATGCCTGTTCTGCTTTTTACAGCAGAGGAAATGAGCTGTGTCAGATTAGACTGTCTGAGGCCTCTCAGCCAGGGAATATGTGGTTCAAATCACACAGGCAGGCGACCCTGTCAGTCTCCAAGCCTCTGCTTTTGACCACTGACTTGCTGCTGCTTGTTTAAAAATAAATGCGTTTCTGGAGCCTACTCCAGAGGGTCATGCTAGGGGCTCCCTCTCCCACTTCTCCACAAACCACCCTTTTTCCTGGCTGCTTCAGGAAATGAGAGAACTCTGCCTGGGCCCCAGGCACTTCTGAGTGGGACAGGGCTGTTAGAGGTAAGTCTAGAGCCTGGCCCAGAGTTCAGGAGGCCTCTGGGGCCTGTGGTCTGGGAGGGTGGTAGGGCAGTACCTCACTTCCCTTTGAGACTCAGGCCCGAGCTCTGGCTTAGGCCAGGGAGAACCATCCCCAACTGTATGTGTTACTATATGGGCTGAGATGGATGGACAGATGGATGGTCAGTTGGACCAAATACATAGTCGGGTACCCAGGGCCAGGGGGAGAAAGGTGAGCAGGGCAGCCATGGGCATTTGTCCGGGTATCACCTGGCCTTAAAAATCTCTTCCTTATTTTAAGGGAGGACTGTGGGACTTCTCAGACATCAGAAGAGTGATGTGACGGAGCTGTGTGACCATAGAAAGTGATGTGTTAAAAACCAGTACCTCCCTCTTTGAAAGCCAGGGATCGTTATCGTTCATCTAACCTGCTGGGAAGAAGAACCAGTTGTCCGGGATCCAAACCTTTCTGCGGCCCCAAGTGTTTGTGGTAAGTGCAGTGACTCCCAATCCGCTTTTGAACCCGCTTTTTCCATTAGGATTTTCTCCATGGAGGCAGATTTCCATGGGAGTTTGCTGTAGCGTTTTGAAATCTGTTTCTTACCTAGTTTCATTGGCCTTAAATGTTAAGGCCAAAGCATTTACATTTCTCTGTAATGAAAAGAAGGTCAAGGAAATTGGGTCATTGGGTTTCCATAATAATTGCAGGAACTGCTGACACAAGCATGGCTGGGGAGATTCTCTAGATCAGACTCCCTTGGTTTGGCTAATTCAGCTGATTAATGGGAATGTGCAGTGGCTTCTTTGGATGTTTGATTTTGCATCCTAATCCAAAGCAGCTATCAGCCTCAGCACTTCCTTGTCAGAAGGCTTTCCAGAACATAGTCTCTATGCTGGACACTTTCTTCTGCCCCTCTGCATTTTCCTGCCACTTCTCTAGAGAACGGGGTACAGGGGGTGGGAGATGGGGAAAGCTGGTTGCTGTGTGGTTGATGGGTTTTGACATCACCCAGCTCCACCCCCACCTGCCCATGAGTCAGCCTCTGGGGAGGGTTCTTTGTGTCACCGGCACCCTCATGTGGACAAACATCTAGCAGGTTGTTTATCTGCACACATTTGGGTGGTAATTTTTCCCTCCAAAGATTTCAGAGCACCAGCAGGCTTCAGAGCAGACTTAGGTGGCTTACAAAGCAGGCCCTTAGGAATTCAGAGGGAAGCAGAAGTCCATCCCAGATGCTCTGTTTTCCTTTAGGAGCTAGGTAAATCAGAGGGGCTGAGGGACAAATGAAAAAACGTCACAGCTTTGGCTCCCATCTGCTCCTCCTGGCCAATGAGAGGGGATCTGGGAGGGGCAGACGTAGAGGAAAATCTCTAAATGTTGATGCTCGTTATTTTCCTTTAAAGAATTAATGGCCTAAAAAAAACCCTACAGATACAGTCTGTGTTAATTATAGAGACTTAGAGAAATGCAGAAAAATATAAAGAAAATAACCACTCTCGGTTCCACCATGCAAACATAATCACTTTTAATGTTTTGTAATATTTCCAGTCCTTTATATACATACATTTTATAAGGACATTCAGATGATTAGGTTTGTAAAGTTTTATGTTCCGTTAAATTTAACGTCTTGTCATTGTTCAGGTTATTAAATATTTGAAATAAGATTTTTGGTGGTCCTGTAACAGTCTCCATCAGGCAAATATATCATAGTAGAGAGACATTTTGGTCAGTTTCACTTTTTTTTTTTTTTTTTTTTTTTACAGTTAACACACATGTTTGTATAAATACTTTATATTTTCTTAGGACAAATTCTGAGAAGTAGCATTTCAGGATCAAAAGGTGTGCTGTGTTTAAAGTGTTGATTCTTACTCCTTTCAGTAAGGCCAGTGCAGTTTGTCCAGGTAGTGACTGAGACCCAGTTTTTCTACACTCTATTCCGCAGCAGGCATTGTTTTAGGCCTTTTTCAGCCCAAGAGTTCTCTCCTCCCCTTGCCGCTCTGCTGATCTGCGATTTTTCCACTCCTCTTCCTCCCTTGTTGGTCTCTGACCAGACTCTGGATATCCAGGAGAAAGTGTTCGTTGTCTCACTGTCCCATTCGGCAATCTAGTAGTGCCAACCATTCGGGGGGCGAAGGTGGGTGGGTGAGGTACACTCACCTTGCTGAGCAAGGGCCCCAGCCTGGTCGTGTGATTATAAAGCAGAGGCGGTACCAGGAAAAGTCAGACACTGGCTGAGAATCACCCGGGGGCCGACCATCCCGAATGCAGATCCCTGACACTGGGTGAGGATGGAGCTTGGAGATCTGCATTTTTAATAAGCAGCCTAGCAGAGTGGTAAAGAGCCCAGACACAGACTATCTAGATCCAAGGGTAACCTTGAGCTAATTACTTTTGAGCCTCTGTTTCCTCCTCACCCACCCCCTCTGTTGCTCCTCTGTTTCCACTCCCACCCCACCAGGCTAGGAGGGTTGTGATTAGAGGGTGCCCTTGCTG
>NW_022319240.1:0-16407 GCF_002776525.5 Piliocolobus tephrosceles
TATAGGCTCAGAGTATTAAGGTGTGGACACAATTGAGGGCCATAACTGCTCACCATGAATGTGAAACAGTACCATTCTTCCCACTAAATTTGTTTGCAAAATATATTTTTCATTAGAATGTCATATGTTAACACATAATGAGTTTGTCACTATTCTAAGTGAGTGAATATTTTTTACAATTTCTCAGTTTTGCTTTCTAACACGGTATCTTGGTCCACTTAATGTTGCTATAACAGAATACCTGAGACTGGGTAATTTATAAAGAAAAGAGGTTTTTTTGGCTTATGATTCTGGAGCTGGGAAGTCCAAGAAGCATGGTGCTTGCATCTGCCTGGCCTCTGGTGAGGGCTTCCTGCTGCACCATAACACAGTAGACAGGCAGAAGGAGAATCAGGCATGTGCGAAAAAGGGACCAAAAACAAGAAGTAGCCTTGCATTATAACCCACTATCATGGGTTATATCATGGGTCCAGTCCTGCAAGAACTAGCCCAGTCTCACAAGAAGTCCATCTTAATGAGCTATTCACCTCTGATACGCCCCACCTCCCAACTCCACTACACTGGCAATTCAAGGTGAGTTTTCACAGGGACAAACCACATCCAAACCATAGCATATGGTTAAGTATTGATAAATATAAACCTCATAAACAAAAGCTTTTGGAGTTCTGAATTAGTTTTAACAGAGTAAAGAGGTTATGAAGCCAAGAAGGTTGAGGATTGCTGGCTTAAATTTTTGAAATGGTAAGAGCAGACCCATCCTAAGAGTGTTTCAAAATCACACAAACACCCTCCATAGAAAGATGAAATCATCCCATTATACAGAAAAAATGCTGGAAAAATGTGGTAGTAAGTGTCATTAGGTGAGTTGACCAGAATCTTTCAGATGACTGGTGCCAACTCCCAGACACACTGGCAAAAGCTCTAGCAAAGAAAGAGCTGCTTTAAGTTGTCCTTTAAGCATCCCTTCTGTCCCCAGTGTCACACATGGGGGATGTGTCCCTAGTGCCTATCCTATGGCTGGGTTTCATGCAAGTCAGACTGGCCCTGCTCTGGAACCCTACTGATGAGACTATTGTGACATGGAATGTGGTTCTGCGTGACTCAAAAAGAAACTACTCCAGACTCACTCCATGACAATCTTATGTCAGATATTGCTAGCACTGATCTACTCTTCTTTTTTTTAGAGACTGAAGTCTCACTATGCTGCCCAGGCTGGACTCAAACTCCTAAGCTCAAGTGATCCTCCCACCTCAGACTCCCAAGTAGCTGGGACTTACAGGCATGAGTCACCACACTTGGCTCCATCTACTCTTCTGTTTTTTTGTTTTTTTTTTTTTATGTGAAGCAAGGCTTCCAAATTTGTGAACAATAATATAGTCTATCATTTCAATGTCAAACAAAACCAGACAAAGCTCCTACCTCAAATGAAGAGAGAAGTAGAAGAAAGACATTTGTTGAGTGCCTGCCATACACCTGTCATTTTGACTGGTTTCTCTTTAATTCTCTCTATAAACCTCTGAGAGAGATCATTCTATCCTCTCACAGGTGGGAAAACTGAGGCCCAGCAAGGTTAAGAAATTACCCTGGGTCATGCAACAAATAAGTGGAAGAGACAGATTTCAGACCTGGGTCCATCTGGTTCTAACATTCACACGGGTTCTGCTCCCCCACGCTGTCTGCTAAGCAGTGTTGGGCCCCTAGTGTGTTAAAAGAAAACACCATGCTCTGAATACCAAAACCCGAAGTAGAGGCCATCCCTCCTGAACTGAGGCCAGGCCCAGGAAGCAGCTTACTCATCCCTCACAAGTCAGCATGTGAAAAGCAGCTGACGACCTCAAAGGAAAACTGCGAAGGGAATGAATTCATCAAAGATCCCTCAGCCACAGCCCAGCGCACCCGCTGCCATGAGACCTTCGAGGTGGAGCAGGGAGGGCCAGCCACGCCACTGTGTTGGGCCAGAGGGACTTGAGTTCCGCATCCGGTTCTGCTACTCATTATCCAGGCACAATTGGGAAGCAGTTTTGTCTTTGTAAACCTCCATTTTCCCATGTGTAAAAAAGTAATAATGCCCTCCTCTCCCCAAGTTCCTCCAAGAATTAAAATAAGGAATCCAAGATGGAGACAAGACACTCATGGGTAGTGAGAGAGACAAGTGAAGAAGACCGTTCTGATAACTTGCTGTAAATGCTGTGCAAAGAAATGGAAGCAGAGAGAGGTGCATGGCATTGAGCATAGCTAGTGGGGCATACAGTGTAGGAGGAATGTAGCTGGAAAGGGCGTCTGTGTCAAGCAAGCTTTGATTTAACTGTATGTGAGGGAATCACAAAATTACAATAGCTTAAACGAGATAAAAGTGGTTTTCCCCCGTGAAACCAAGTAAGGAATTAGGCAATGCCAAGCTAGTGGCTCCACAGTTGAGGACACAGCTGCTTCCATTTTGTGGCTTCACCGTCCTCATGGTCTTCATGGCCCAGGATGGCTACCTGAGCTTTGGCTATCATCTCCATATTCTCGAAAGGAAGCAGAATGACAAAAAAAAGACATGCCTCTTCTCCTTCCATCCGATTACCTGGAACTTAGTTACAGGGCTTCACCAAAAATAGTCTCAGGGATTTCTGAGTGCAGCGGTTTATGGGCAGTTGTCCGTGTATCCAGGATTTAGGGAGAGGACTAAACATTCCTCATGTAGCTTGCTGGTGCTGGAGTGAGCAATATGGAGTTTCTTCTCAAGTAATTGTGATTGTGCATTTTGACATGCCTAGCAGTTCCCTTGGGGACTGGTGCAGAGGCTTGTCTTTGCTTCAATCCCTCAGGCTGGTGCACCTCCCCAGGTGGCATCTGTTGAAAGCATTTTTTTGGTTTTGTTCTTGATTCGCTCTTGTCACCCAGGTTGGGGTGCAATGGCACGATCTCGGCTCACTGCAACCTCTGCCTCCTAAGTTCAGGCGATTCTCGAGCCTTAGCCTCCCAAGTAGCTGGGATTACAGGCACCCACCACCATGCCTTCCTAATTTTTGCATTTTTAATAGAGATGGGGTTTCACCATTTTGGCCAGGCTGGTCTCGAACTCCTGATCTCAGGTGATCCACCCGCCTTGGCCTTCCAAAGTGCTGGGATTACAGGTGTGAGCCACCGCACCCAGCCTGTTGAAAACATTTAAAGACATAAACTCCTCATAGATGTCTGGAGCAAGGGACAGCAGATGGGTCATGCAGCACATAGACCAAAAAGTCTGGGAAGGAGGAGGTTGAGGAAGAAGATGCTTGAGAAAAGAAGGTCATTGAAGGGCTACTGCATGTACCAGGGAACCCAGGCTGCAATGCACATGTCCAGGGCTGGACACATGCTCAGAAAAGATCTAAGAGGACCCTAGGCTTGCACCTGTGGCTGATCTTTGCATTCCATGCAAGTAGGAGTTAAAGTCTACGGAAAATGGAAAGAGTGGCTTGGTTAAGTGTCTAAGGAATGCCTCAGCTCAGAGCCAATCTGCAAAGATCGGAAGATTTTTCTTTCGTGTTTGGTCCAGGTGTTTTTAGTCCAGGTATTTAAGGAAATCTGTGTCAACTCTCTGTGGCTGACCACTGAGGTAATAGAGCAGAGATTTCAGTGTCTACATATAAGGAATGCAGTCTGCAAAAATCATATAGAAATGTCACTAAACAAACAAGACTGCAACCCTTAATAAGCAATAACAGCAAATCTTGCAAAAGGCAAATAATCTGATTTCCAGAGTTATCATATTATAATATTCAAAATGCCCAGTTTTTTTCTTTCAGTCAGCTTCCTCAGGTTGAAGTGTCCAGTTCTTAGCAAAAAAAAATGTGAAGGCACACCAAGAAAAAAAGAAAAGTACAACCCATTCACAGGAAAAAGAAATTGACAGAAGCCATCTGTGAGGAAGCCTAGACATTGAACTTGCTAGGTAAAGAGGGCTGTACCGTTCAGCCCTACCCCTTGACCTTCTGGGTCAATGATTTTATGGCCAATGATGTTAACCCATGATGTCTACGTAATAAAACTTCCAAAAATACCCCCAAATGACTATGTCTGGGGAGCTTCTGCTAACTTCAGGTACGTAATATCAGAATTGAATCGAATTGTAGGACACACTCTTGGTGTCTGAAGAGTTGTTTTTTGTGTGGAATAAAAAACCTACACATTTGGTGTCAGAAGTGTTGTGAGAAAAAAATAGTTCAGCGAAGTATTCCCTCCTCTTCTATTCCTTAGTAGAGTTTGAGGATTGGTGTTAATTTCTCTTTAAAGGTTTGGTAGAATTCACCAAGCTGAAGCCATCTGGTCCTGCTTCAGGGGAGGTTTTTGATTACTGATTCAACCTTATTTTTTTTTTTTGAGACAGAGTCTCCCTCTGTTGCCCAGGCTGGAGTGCAGTGGCGCAATCTTGGCTCACTGCAAGCTCTGCCTCCTGTGTTCACACCATTCTCCCACCTCAGCCTCCCGAGTAGCTGGGACTACAGGCACCCGCCACCATGCCCGGCTTTTTTTTTTTTTTAATTTTTTAAATTTTTAAAAATTTTTAGTAGAGACGGGGTTTCACCGTGTTAGCCAGGATGGCCTCAATCTCCTGACCTCGTAATCCGCCCGTCTCAGCCTCCCAAAGTGCTGGGATTACAGGCGTAAGCCGCTGTGCCTGGCCTTACTGATTCAACCTCGTATTGGATTCAATCTCTTTACTTTTTCTAGGTTTGTTCAGGTTTATTTCTTCCTGAGTCAGTTTTGGTCATTTGTGTGTTTCCAGGAATTTGCTCATTTCATCTAGGTTATCTAATTTGTCGGTATACAGTTGTTCACAGTATTGTCTTATGATGCTTTTTTTCTTTTTTCCTGTAAGGTCCATAATGATGTCCCTGCTTTCATTTCTGATTTTAGTTATTTGCATCTTCACTCTTTCTCAGTCTAGCTAAAGATTTGTCAGTGCTGTTCATCTTTTCAAAATTCTCATTTCAGCTATTGTACTTTTCAGCTCCAGAACTTTGATTTGGTTTATTTTTCATAATTTGTCTCTTTGTTGATATTCTGTTTATACATTTATTGTTTACCTGGCTTCCTTTAGTTCTTTGTCCATGGTTTCCTTTAGTTAAGCATATTTAAGACCATTTAAATAAACATTTAAGTAAACTTTTAAACACTTAAATAAAAGTCTTTGTCTAGCAAGTTCAATGTCTAGGCTTCCCTAGCGATGGTTTCTGTCAATTTCTTTTTCCTGTGAATGGGTTGTACTTTTCCTTTTTCTTGGTATGCTATTTTATTTATTTATTTATTTTTGGTTAAAAACTGGGCACTTCGGGCCTGGCATGGTGGCTCATGCCTGTAATCCCAGCATTTTGGGATGCCGAGGCGGGTGGATCACGAGGTCAGGTGTTTGAGACCAGCCTGGCCAACATAATGAAACCCTGTCTCTACTAAAAATACAAAAATTAGCTGGGTGTGGTGGTGGGCGCCTGTAATCCCAGCAACTCAGGAGGCTGAGGCAGGAGAATTGCTTGAACTCGGGAGACAGAGGTTGCTGTGAGCAGAGATCGTGCCACTGCACTCCAGCCCCGGCGACAGTGCCAGTCTGCATCTTAATAATAATAATAATAATAATAATAACCCCCCAAAACTGGGCACTTCAACCTGAAAAAGCTGATAGAAAGAAAAAAGCAAAAACTGGGCATTTTGAATAGTATAATGTGGTAACTCTGGAAATCAGATCCTGTTAATGCTTATTAAGGGCTGCAGTATTCTATTTGTTTAGATCATGCCTTAGTCTTTCTGGCCAGCCCCCATCCTGAAGCTATTCAGGGATCCCCAGCCACCAGTCATCTCATTAGCATACCAACAACACTTATCACACCTGAGATTCTGAGGGTTTTAGGAGCTTGTGCCAGGAACAGGGATAAAGACCAAATGTTTATTTTTATTATATCACAACTTCCTAACTCATTTATTGAGTCATTATGCTTCGCATTAGGGCAAATGAAGCCTCTTCACATTAAGGGAAATTCAGCCTATCAAGTACAACACTGAAAGCTAAATAATAACAACAACAACAACACAACAACAACAACCAATCAGGGATGGGCGCAGTGGCTCACACCTGTAATTTAATCTTAGCACTTTGGGAGGCCGAAATGGGAGGGTCATTTGAGGTCAGGAGTTTGAGACCACCCTGGTCAACATGGTGAAACCCCATCTCTACTAAAATTAGAAAAATTAGCCAGTGGGGTGGCGCATACCTGTAATTCCAGCTACTTGGGAGGCTGAGGCAGGAAAATCACTTGAACTTGGGAGGCAGAGGCTGCAGTGAGCTGAGATCGTGCCATTGCACTCCAGCCTGGGTGAAAAAGCAAGACCTTGTTTCAAAACAAGAACAAACCAGGCTGGAGAGTCATTTCCCAGCAATTCTGTAGCAAGGGGATATATGCATCAGTTAGAGAGTTGGAGTTTGTGACCCTCAGGTGTCCTTCCTTTTCTAAGAATCGATTATTTTTATAATTCTTTATGTTAAGTGTAATTAATTTCTCAAATTTATCAAAGATCATTATTTTCTTTTTTCTTTTTTTTTTTTTTTTGAGACAGAGTCTCATTCTGTCGCCCAGGCTGGAGTGCAGTGGCACTATCTCTGCTCACTGCAAGCTCCACCTCCCGGGTTCATGCCATTCTCCTGCCTCAGCCTCCTGAGTAACTGGGACCACAGGCACACACCACCACACCTAGCTTTTTTTTTTTTTTTTTTTTTTTTTTTTTTTGTATTTTTAGTAGAGACAGGGTTTCACCACGTTAGCCAGGATGGTCTCGATCCCCTGACCTCATGATCCGCCCGCCTCGGCCTCCCAAAGTGCTGGGATTACAGGTGTGAGCCACCGCGCCCAGGCTCGACCATTATTTTCTTAGCCAAAATGCTGGCCTGCCCCAGTTCCATCTGGGGTTAATCTTCATTTAAACAGCTCTTTAAAACTATTTGGTTTTCCCCATACATCTATGGCCAATTGATTTTTGACAGGAAGCCAAGACAATTTAATAGGAAAAGGACAATCTCTTCAATGAATAGTGCTGGGACAACTAGAAGTCTACATGCAAAACAATGCACTTGGACCCTGACATCACACCACATACAAAAATTATCTTAAAATGGATCAACAACCTAAATATAGGAGCTAAAACTATAAAACTCTTAGAAGAAAACATAGGAGTAAATCTTCACAACCTTGGATTTGACAATGATATCTTACACAGGACACCAAATGCACAAACAACAAAAGAAAAAACAGTTAAGCTGAACTTCATCAAAATTAAAGTTTTAAGTGCATCAAAGGACATCAGAAAGTGAAAATGACAATTACAGAATGGGAGAGAAATATTTGTGAAGCATATATCTGATAAGGGTCTAGTATCCATAATATATAAAGAACTCTTACAACTCAACAACAAAAAGACAACCCAATTTTAAAATGGGAAAAGGACTTGAATAGACACGTCTCCAAAGAAGATATACAGATGGCCAACAAGCACATGAAAAGGAGAATGCTTAACAGCATTAGTTATTACAAAAATGTACACCAAAATCAGAATGAGGTATCCCTGCATACCTACTGGGATAACAATAAAATGGAAAATAACAAGCATTGGTGAGGGTGTGGAGAAACTGGAACCCTGTACACTGCTGGTAGGAATATAAAATGGTTCAGCCATCATGGAAACCATTTGGAGTTCCTCAAATAGTTAAACACTGAAGGCTGGGCGCAGTGGCTCATGCCTGTAATCCCAGCACTCTGGAAGGCCAAGGTAGGCAGATAACTTGAGGTCAAGAGTTCAAGACCAGTCTGGCCAACATGGTGAAACCCCATCTCTACTAAAAACACAGAAATTAGCCAGACGTGGTGGCACACACCTGTAACTCTAGCTACTCGGGAGACCAAGGGAAGAGAATTGCTTGAACCTGGGAGGCAGAGGTTGCAGTGAGCCAAGATTGCCACCACTGCACTCCAGGCTGGGCAACAGAGCAAAGCTCTGTCTCAAAAAAAAAAAAAAAAGGCCAGGCACGGTGGCTAACGCCTGTAATCCCAGCACTTTGGGAGGCTGAGGCAAGTGGATCCAAGGTCAGGAAATCAAGACCATCCTGGCTAACACGTTGAAACCCCGTCTCTATTAAAAAAAAATACAAAAAACAAAAATAGCCGGACGTGGCGGCGGGAGTCTGTAGTCCCAGCTATTCAGGAGGCTGAGGCAGGAGAATGGTGTGAACCCCGGAGGCGGAGCTTGCAGTGAGCCGAGATCACGCCATTGCACTCCAGCCTGGGCGACAGAGCAAGACACCATCTCAAAAAAAAAAAAAAAAAAAAAAAAAACTGAATTACCATGTGATCCAACAATTCAACTCCTGTGTACGTACCCTCCCAAAATAAAAATGGGTTCTCAAATGCATGTATATGCATGTTCATAGTAGTAGTATTCACAAAGCCAAAAGATGCAAACAGCCCAAATGTCCATAGATAGATGAATAAACTGTGGCATACACGACACACACACACACACACGCATACACATATACACACACAATCGAATACTATGCAGTCATAAAAAGGAATAAAGTCTGTTACATGCTACCTGAGGATGAACCTTGAAAACATGCTAAGTGAAAGACACAAAAGTCCACACACTGTGATTCCGTTTATATGAAGTATCTAAAATAAGTAACTATAGAGACAGAAGTAGACTGGTGATTGCCAGGGGCTGGGGGAAGAGGGCAATGGGAAGAAACTTCTCAGTGGGTATGGGGTTTTTCTTTTGGAATGAAGAAAATGTTTTGGAACTAGTCAGAGGTGGTGGTTGCACAGCATTGTGAATTCACTAAATGCCACCGAAATGACCACTTTATGGTAAATTTTATGCTGTGTGAATTTCACCTTCAGTTAAAAAAAAAAAAGTAAAACTACTCAGACAACGCCAAATTATTGACAATTTCAACTTATCCCACAGACCCCATATCCTGGAATTACAACCCCGTAGGCCAATTCTCAGGTCAGGCAGCAATTTCATCCCTGTTCAATTTTATCCAGAGCTCCTGGTGGCTCTGAAGCGCTCTAGAGAACAGACCAGGAAAATTCTCATGGTGTTAGCTCACATCGGGCCACTAGTGCTCCTTTAATGTGAGAACAACCGAGAGGAGGAGAGGATGTGCACCTAAAACTGCAAGGAAGATTGTCCTCGAAGCATATGTACTACGGCCCCACGCTGCTGCCAGGCCCACAGGAAGATGACAGGCCCGGCCTCCACTCCTTCTGAGGTCATTGCCCAGTTTCGACGTCGGGATGATCCCGTCATCCGCGCGGCTTGAAGGGCACCCTCCCCGCGCGCCCGGGACTCCAGGTGGGGCGCCAGTGAAGGAGAGAACGTGGCGTCGCCCACCGGGCGGGGCCTGAGCGGGCGCGGGGCGGGGCCTGAGCCGGCGCCGGGTCCAGCTGGGCGCTCCGCCAGCTGCGTAAACTCCACTGGAGCGCGGCGGTGGAGCAGGTGAGCAGGCGGTGTCGGGGGTGCCCAGGCCAGGGCCTTGTCGCCCGCGGCGTTGAGGGCCCGGGGTGGGGCTGCGCCCTGAGGGCCCGGCCCTGCCCTCCACACGCCCCTAGCTGCGGTCCCTTCCCCGGCTGTGGGGCTGCGGCCCCTGAGTGCGCAGTGCTCCTGGCTTCTGCGGCCAGCGAGGGGGCGGAGAGAGGAGAGTGCCCGGCAGGCGGCTGCTGGGCCAGCCCGGAACTGGGTCGTGGAAGGATCGCGGGAAGCGGCCTTCAGGCCTATGGCCTCTGGCCTCACGCCTCACTGCGTCTCCACTTCCCCGCGCCCGCCTGCCCCCGAGCCCCAGCTGGGGGTGGGCGCGGCGCGAGCTGTTAAAGGGCCGGTGCGTTTAAAGGAGCCGTGCACGTGGGTCTCTGAGGCGTGTAGCAGGGCGGGGGCGTTTTGTTCTTCCTCTCTCTCGCCTGAGACCTCCGTTGCGCAGAGTCCATCCGGCCGCCAGCACCCGGCCCTGGGCATGCCTTCCCCAGAAAGGAGGCGCGCGGGGGCTCTGCCCGCACGTGAGGGGCAAGGCCGCAGGGCCGTAGGCGCAAGCCTAGAGCCGGTTTCTCTTAGCAGCGGTGTTTGGCTGTTTTATCAGGCATTTGCAGCTGTGAGGAGGCAGCCAGAAGCAAGCTTTTGGAACTGAAGGAACCTGAGACAGAAGCTAGTCCCCACTCCGAATTTTACTGATGAAGAAGCTGAGGCCACAGAGCTAAAGTGACTTTTCCCAAGGTCGCCCAGGTAGGATATAGCAGAGCCAGGCTTCGACCCCAGTGTCCTGGCTTCTAGATCTGCTCTACATCCCTCCGAGCAGACCTCACCCGTGTTTATTGGCTTAATAAGTATTCCCTTAGATAGGTATGAACGGTGTTGAGTGAAGTAACTGCATCCCTATTTACAGATGGAGAACCTGAGAGCATCCCAAAGAGACGATTACAGACTAAACTCTATGGAGTAACTTGATTAGGACCGATCCCATCTTCCAGTAAGGAGGCCCCTGATGCCTCTGTAGCCAATTCTGCAGACACTTGAGCCTCCAAGGCCTTCAGCCAAGACCTTTGGCGGTAATTAGACGCTCGGGATAAGCTGCTTCAGGTGTGTGGGCCTCAGGTTCTCTGCTGAATGTGGTTGTGGACAGGCGGTGACTGGTGCAGGTGCAGAAGGGGCCTGGTTCCTGGCCCCAGCTCAGAGCTGCGTCCCCAGGACGCCTAGGTTGAGCCTTGGGTTTCAGGGCAGAGGCTGGAGTGAGGGCTTGGGGGGATGTTGCTTTGAAGTGGGATGGATGTTGTATCAGGTTTTTGGGGAAAACTGTACCCTTCGGTGTTGAAGTGCCCATGTGCCAAGTCTTGAGTCCAGCCTGTTCACTTGTGGGAAGTGAGTAGCTTGTTCCTGTCTATTGGAAAGAGCAGCAAGGAGGAGGAGGAGCAAGGGCTAGGGGCTGCTGCTAGGGTGCCTGGAGGTGTGGTGCATAGTGTCACACCTGTCTCCCCTCCCTTGCTGCTCACCGTCCCCCCCACAGGGGTTTGCCTCTTGCCTACTTTGGCCTTTCTCTGTTATCGATGTTAATAATGCCACATATCTCGCTTATGAGTTGGTCATATACAATAAAAAGCCATCTTGGACAGAATCTTAGAATTTAAGATCTTAAGAATTTCAGTGACACTGAAATAGTTTATTATCTTTTTACAGAAGAGGAAACAAGTTCAGGGAGTTAAGCAGCTAGTCCAGTTATGTGGCTTCAGTGCTTTAAGCACCAAGATTTGAACATAGCTGGCTACACCGTCTTTATCTTTTGAGTTTTTGCACAGGAGGTTCCTGCATTCGACTCCTACCCATGTCTCTCCACTACTGCTGGGAAAGTTTCGTGGAGTTCCCATGAGCAACTTCCTGACAAACAAAATTTTTTTACAGAAACCAAAGCAGTGTGTGTAGGTCACATGCAGTGTGTCTAATGAAAACATCTCTGGCAGGTTTTCAGCTGTTGCTTTGACTTTTGGACACTGTTTAGTTGGGGACTGATAAGACAGCAAATGTTTCTGCAAGTATTCCCACCTGTTCTATTACCAGCTGCCACAGCTGTAGAAAAGCGGGGGTGAGGCTGAGAGGCCCCGAGATGAACATTTTGCACTGGGTTCCAAGCCTGGAGATAGGATGAGCATCATGTTAATGTCTGGAGAAAAGAATGATTTCAGGCTGGGTGCTGTGGCTCACGCCTGTAATCCCAGCACTTTGGGAGGCTGAGGCGGGTAGATCAACTGAGGTCGGGAGTTCGAGACCAGCCTGACCAACATGGAGAAACCCCATCTCTACTAAAAATACAAAATTAGCTGGGCATGGTGGTGCATGCCCAGCTACTCAGGAGGCCGAGGCAGGAGAATTGCTTGAACTTGGGAGGCGGAGGCTGCAGTGGGCCAAGATTGCGCCATTGCACCCCAGCCTGGGCAACAAGAGTGAGACTCCGTCTCAAAAAAAAAAAAAAAAAAGAATGTTTTCACATCAGTCCTCAGGAAAGACCAGATGTCAGTGAGGGAGATCATTTCTTGAGAGCCTCTTCATTGACTGGGAGAATGGGCTGCTTGTTCATCTTTGTGAAAATTCTAGAACAGGGGAAGAACAATTCAAAGGGTGCCTACTGTTCTGCTATACCTTAACCAGAAACTTATTGGACTCTTTTTTAAATAAAAGTAATACATGTTTATTCTAGAAAACTCAGGAATTTGGTTTTTTTTTTTTTTCTTGAGATGGAGTTTTGCTCTTGTTGCCCAGACTGGAGTGCAGTGGTGTGATCTTGGCCCACTGCAGCCTCTGCTTCCCAGGTTCCAGCGATGCTCCTGCCTCAGCCTCCTGGGTAGCTGGGATTACAGGCACACGCCACCACTCGCAGCTAATTTCTGCGTTTTTATTAGAGACGGAGTTTCACCATGTTGGCCAGGCTGGTCTCAAACTCCTGACCTCGGGTGATCCGCCCACCTCGGCCTCCCAAAGTGCTGGAAGCATGAGCCTTTCCTCCTGGCTGAGATAACCACTCTTAACATGCATTTCCTTCCACACTGTTCACATATGCATATTTATCTATTAAAACAATAGAGGGAGGGAACCGTAGGTGAAGTTTTTGTATCCTGTTTTTTCTGTTATGCCTTCAGAATTTTCCTTTTATTGCGTACTCGTGGAAAAGCAGATTTGGTGGGTGTGTAGAGCATTTGAATTATTTATCCTACCAGTCCCACAGCAGGACGCTTTCCCACCCTCCGTTTTGGCCCAGAGAAGCAGTGCCCTGTGTCCTCCCCATGCCCATATGTGGGCACTCCCTCCCATGGAGCCAAACCTACCTGGGCAAGTAGCAGAGAGAGAGCAGAGTGAGCCCTGGGGGCAGGAGTTGGGGTCGTGGCAGGAGAGAGACTTGAGAGTTTTGAGGTGGCAGATGAGCTGGTGATTAGGGAGCATTTCTTGACACATACCTGCCCATGGTGAAGGCATGTGCCTTGTGAGTGTGCTCTCAGAAAGCCTACGTGATGTGTGGTGGGGCTGCCTGTATGACCAAACCCTGGCCCCTGGGTACGTGACCCTCACAAGTGCTGAGTGGACTGGGAAGAGCTCCTTGATGGGCAGTTTGGAGACTTGAGTTGTAACTGTGGCTTTTGGCCATGGGATATTAACTGATTACTTTTGCCCCTCTAGGCTTCAGTTTTCCTTAATTATAATACAGGGAGCTGACTAGGTGGCATTGATGGCCTTTAAGGTCCTTGCCAGCTCTGACATTGTCGTATGGATATGCCCTTTCATTTGATAATATGTTTACATGGCCATAGGGCCTGGGGCGGGGCCGGGAATGGAAACTTGATCTCTGGGGCCTGGCCTTTGAAGCCAGTTCATGTGTCTGGTGGTTCAGCAGATCCGTCACTTTCCAAGAGGCACATCAACAGGCTTTTGTGTCTTCTCTCACTGTGTCCCTCCTCCATTTCATCTTCTTTATAACTACCACTTATTGAATGCCTACTGTGTGCTGGCCACTTTACAGGTTATCTCTAGGTTTTACGGTAATCTTGCAAGGTATGCCTGTTCTGCTTTTTACAGCAGAGGAAATGAGCTGTGTCAGATTAGACTGTCTGAGGCCTCTCAGCCAGGGAATATGTGGTTCAAATCACACAGGCAGGCGACCCTGTCAGTCTCCAAGCCTCTGCTTTTGACCACTGACTTGCTGCTGCTTGTTTAAAAATAAATGCGTTTCTGGAGCCTACTCCAGAGGGTCATGCTAGGGGCTCCCTCTCCCACTTCTCCACAAACCACCCTTTTTCCTGGCTGCTTCAGGAAATGAGAGAACTCTGCCTGGGCCCCAGGCACTTCTGAGTGGGACAGGGCTGTTAGAGGTAAGTCTAGAGCCTGGCCCAGAGTTCAGGAGGCCTCTGGGGCCTGTGGTCTGGGAGGGTGGTAGGGCAGTACCTCACTTCCCTTTGAGACTCAGGCCCGAGCTCTGGCTTAGGCCAGGGAGAACCATCCCCAACTGTATGTGTTACTATATGGGCTGAGATGGATGGACAGATGGATGGTCAGTTGGACCAAATACATAGTCGGGTACCCAGGGCCAGGGGGAGAAAGGTGAGCAGGGCAGCCATGGGCATTTGTCCGGGTATCACCTGGCCTTAAAAATCTCTTCCTTATTTTAAGGGAGGACTGTGGGACTTCTCAGACATCAGAAGAGTGATGTGACGGAGCTGTGTGACCATAGAAAGTGATGTGTTAAAAACCAGTACCTCCCTCTTTGAAAGCCAGGGATCGTTATCGTTCATCTAACCTGCTGGGAAGAAGAACCAGTTGTCCGGGATCCAAACCTTTCTGCGGCCCCAAGTGTTTGTGGTAAGTGCAGTGACTCCCAATCCGCTTTTGAACCCGCTTTTTCCATTAGGATTTTCTCCATGGAGGCAGATTTCCATGGGAGTTTGCTGTAGCGTTTTGAAATCTGTTTCTTACCTAGTTTCATTGGCCTTAAATGTTAAGGCCAAAGCATTTACATTTCTCTGTAATGAAAAGAAGGTCAAGGAAATTGGGTCATTGGGTTTCCATAATAATTGCAGGAACTGCTGACACAAGCATGGCTGGGGAGATTCTCTAGATCAGACTCCCTTGGTTTGGCTAATTCAGCTGATTAATGGGAATGTGCAGTGGCTTCTTTGGATGTTTGATTTTGCATCCTAATCCAAAGCAGCTATCAGCCTCAGCACTTCCTTGTCAGAAGGCTTTCCAGAACATAGTCTGTATGCTGGACACTTTCTTCTGCCCCTCTGCATTTTCCTGCCACTTCTCTAGAGAACGGGGTACAGGGGGTGGGAGATGGGGAAAGCTGGTTGCTGTGTGGTTGATGGGTTTTGACATCACCCAGCTCCACCCCCACCTGCCCATGAGTCAGCCTCTGGGGAGGGTTCTTTGTGTCACCGGCACCCTCATGTGGACAAACATCTAGCAGGTTGTTTATCTGCACACATTTGGGTGGTAATTTTTCCCTCCAAAGATTTCAGAGCACCAGCAGGCTTCAGAGCAGACTTAGGTGGCTTACAAAGCAGGCCCTTAGGAATTCAGAGGGAAGCAGAAGTCCATCCCAGATGCTCTGTTTTCCTTTAGGAGCTAGGTAAATCAGAGGGGCTGAGGGACAAATGAAAAAACGTCACAGCTTTGGCTCCCATCTGCTCCTCCTGGCCAATGAGAGGGGATCTGGGAGGGGCAGACGTAGAGGAAAATCTCTAAATGTTGATGCTCGTTATTTTCCTTTAAAGAATTAATGGCCTAAAAAAAACCCTACAGATACAGTCTGTGTTAATTATAGAGACTTAGAGAAATGCAGAAAAATATAAAGAAAATAACCACTCTCGGTTCCACCATGCAAACATAATCACTTTTAATGTTTTGTAATATTTCCAGTCCTTTATATACATACATTTTATAAGGACATTCAGATGATTAGGTTTGTAAAGTTTTATGTTCCGTTAAATTTAACGTCTTGTCATTGTTCAGGTTATTAAATATTTGAAATAAGATTTTTGGTGGTCCTGTAACAGTCTCCATCAGGCAAATATATCATAGTAGAGAGACATTTTGGTCAGTTTCACTTTTTTTTTTTTTTTTTTTTTTTACAGTTAACACACATGTTTGTATAAATACTTTATATTTTCTTAGGACAAATTCTGAGAAGTAGCATTTCAGGATCAAAAGGTGTGCTGTGTTTAAAGTGTTGATTCTTACTCCTTTCAGTAAGGCCAGTGCAGTTTGTCCAGGTAGTGACTGAGACCCAGTTTTTCTACACTCTATTCCGCAGCAGGCATTGTTTTAGGCCTTTTTCAGCCCAAGAGTTCTCTCCTCCCCTTGCCGCTCTGCTGATCTGCGATTTTTCCACTCCTCTTCCTCCCTTGTTGGTCTCTGACCAGACTCTGGATATCCAGGAGAAAGTGTTCGTTGTCTCACTGTCCCATTCGGCAATCTAGTAGTGCCAACCATTCGGGGGGCGAAGGTGGGTGGGTGAGGTACACTCACCTTGCTGAGCAAGGGCCCCAGCCTGGTCGTGTGATTATAAAGCAGAGGCGGTACCAGGAAAAGTCAGACACTGGCTGAGAATCACCCGGGGGCCGACCATCCCGAATGCAGATCCCTGACACTGGGTGAGGATGGAGCTTGGAGATCTGCATTTTTAATAAGCAGCCTAGCAGAGTGGTAAAGAGCCCAGACACAGACTATCTAGATCCAAGGGTAACCTTGAGCTAATTACTTTTGAGCCTCTGTTTCCTCCTCACCCACCCCCTCTGTTGCTCCTCTGTTTCCACTCCCACCCCACCAGGCTAGGAGGGTTGTGATTAGAGGGTGCCCTTGCTG
>NW_022319241.1:0-6474 GCF_002776525.5 Piliocolobus tephrosceles
GATTTCTGCAGCAGGATCCAGCTTGCTTGAGCACTCACCTGCAGCAGCCACTCTTCGAAGCGTTTCACTCGTATTAACTCACTTAATTCTCCCAGTAACTGTGTTATTAACCCATTATACAGACAACCAAACTGAGGCATAGGGACATTAACAGCATGCCCAAGTAGGTCACAATCCAGGAGGCAGTGAGCCAGGCCATGAACCCGGGCGGTTCTTCATCCCTGCTCTTTACCACTGCTGGTGTGGAGCTGTAGGTGCAGTGACCAACACAGGCTGCTGCCCCCCGACAACTCAGCCCTCACCCCACCCTGTGCCCCTCAAGCCCCCAACTCACAGCTGTCCATTCTTCTCCGTGTAGAAGCGCACAGACTTGATGGTGGCTACCACCACGATCATGCACAGAGTGACCGGCACAAACAGCATGATCACGTGCTTTGCCCCGTACTTGAGGGTCAGCTCTTCCTCCAGGCCTGGCGGCCGCTCGGGAACCCCACTACAGACGTAGCGGTCAGGGTCCTCCTCACCATCCTCCTCGTTCTCCTGGCTTCTCTGTGGGAAACCACATCGTGAGGGCCACGGAATGTCCCCTATGGCAGCCTATCTGTGTAATGCATGGATTTTTGGAACCAAAAATGAGAAGTCTGAAAGTTGCTTTCCAGATATAAGGAGCAGTCTATGAGCTGCTAGGGCATATGAAAAGTTTATGAGGACAACAGTAGAGAAGATTTGGAGCTGGATGAGGCACCACAAATGAAGGAAGGCAGGCTGCTATGGTCTGCAGGCCCAAGACTTAAAAGGTTAATGAATTTGGAACACATCAAAAGATCTTTCCCCTTCATAATACAGGGACTCAGGAGGTCACTCAATTCTGTTCACGTGGCCATGCTGATATGGGAGGAGACAGGCCAGGAGATAGAAGGAAAACAGAGACTAAACATTTTTGATTGACAAATCACTAGCTAGAGGAGTCAGTGCACAGGGACACTCTCTTTGAGTGTGACTAAGACACTGGGAATTTGCAGAGGAAGAAATTGCTTTGAATTTTCTGCCCCACAGAACCAAGCATGTAAATTTGCAGCTCTGAACTAGAGAGGCTAAACGGTCATTAAGCATCTGAGAAGACACAGGCTCTGGTAAGGTGGACAGGCACAAATGAGGAGGTAGCGAGGGAGGGCAGGACACCTGCCAGACACTGGCACAAACCGATCTGTGAGAACTGTGGCAAGTCAGGGTCATGGGCTGCCTTGCTAATGAGGTGAACAGCTAAAGAAAAAGCCAAATGAAACAAAAACCAAAAATGACAGTTGCTTCAGTACCGGTTCTCTGCAGAGAGAGTCCCAATCTAGACATTCAGCCAAGAAAGGAAAGGAAGACTATTCATGAACAGAAACTGAAACGACTAAAATGTACAAAACTTCCCAGAGATAACAAACTAACAAGAAAAGGCTGAGGAGTGGCCGAGCAGTGGCCTTGAGCTGGTGTGATTTCACTCAGAGCTTAGGGACGATGGTTCTGTTCTCAAGGAGAACATGAAGAAGTGAGCTCAAGTTTCAGCAAGAGGGATTAAGACTGGCTGCAAGAAAATAGCCCACACAGAGACATTTTTTTAATTCTACACTGGGCAAAACAGAGAACAGGATTCAGGCAAATTCAGATGTTTTGCCCTGATCGGGAGAGAAAGGGCAAAACTAAGTGGCTCTCCCAAGGACATCCTACTCTTTCTAACGTTAATCTCCTCCTCTGGGGGCCGGATGATCACAGGGCAGCCCAAATATCCCCAGCTCAAAAGTCAACTGTGCATCAGGCAGACTCCTCTCACAGTTACCATGTCTGGCCATCTGCCAAAAAATGCTTCCCCCACTACCATCCTAAGCTCCCGCATTACCTGTCCTAGCACCCAGGCATCCAAATAAACTCTCCTACTACAGTGGAAACAGTGACCTGCATGAGAAAGGTAAACCTAAGGGGGCAGAGTGGACAGCATCCTTCAGCCCACTGCCAAGTCCATCTCCGGCTGTGAATGTGCAGAGTCCTATGAAGCCCTGCAGACGGAAGGTCTACCATGGCCAGCCACCCACCCTTTTGGCCAATCCTCATCATTACTTCCCTTCTCCCTCCTGCATCAGGGAATGAATGTCTGGTCTTCATCTGTAAGGTACAGGAGCCCCAGGGACCTGTTTCAAGGCCCCCAGCTGCTGGTGGGACCTACCCACTGGGCAGTGTTCTCTCCGTCCTCTGGACCCTGCCTGCCCTCCTGGCAGGAGCGTGGTGTGGGGCTCTCGGCCGACATTAGGGATGTCCGCTCATCACACACTTCTTCCTCGCTGTCAGAGGCCATGAATGTGAGCATAGCCCTGCCTCCGGAAGTACCTGGAAAAAGGAGCACAAGGACCTTGTTCCACTTTCCTGTGAGACAAAGGCAGTGGAGGGCTCCGGGGGTGGCTGGAGGTGACCTGGAGACCTGGACACAAGTCCTGCCCCACAAGCTTCCAAGAGATGCCTGTCAATCAAACGACTGCCATAGAACAAAAGGCCTTGAAAGCTGCCATGGAAGCAGCAGTGGCCTTGCCTGGGGCTGGCCTGAGTTTACTCACATCCCAGGGGCAAAACCCACAGCCATGAAAGTCAGGGCAGCTCCAAACTGTCAGTGTGCTCATTCATTCGTTCCATCAGCAAACATCTGTGGTGCATCTGTTATGCACCAAAGATCATGCTGGGCTCGGAGGATATAAAGATGAGTAAGAAATACCCTTGTCCTGAAACAAAACAAAACAAAACAAAAAAATCATCTAATGTGACAAATGATACGATCCAGGTGTGTGATGGTAGGTGCAGAAGCACAAAAGTGGAACCAAATCTCAGAGATCAGGAATGTTTTCTAGAGAAGAGCCTATCTGATGGAGACTGGTTTTCCCAGGAGGAGGGAAGGGCAGAAGTCACAGAGAATGTTCCAGTGAGGGTCTCACACTGTGGGGCGGGCAGTGGAGATGAGCAAGGTCTCAGGCACCATGTTAAGGAGACACACATCACCCTGAGGACAATCGTGACAGACAAGATCTGAACTGGGTTCATAAAAGTCAGTGTGGCCACTGGCCAGGGAGGGAAAGTGATCCCCAGAGATGACTGTGGCAGGTGAGGAGGACCAAGGACAGCAGCAGGATGGATGCCAGTGAGGGCAGAGTCCAGAAGGGGTCAGGAGGTCAAGGGCAGGACCTGACGCAGGAGAGAAAACAGTCTAGAATGGCAGCCAGGTGGGGACTAAGACAGGGAAGACTGGAGAAGAGAGTCTCGGGGAAGACTGTGAATTTTACCCTTTGAGTGTCTATTGGATAAAATGGGGAAGCTGTCTGGGAGGCGTCTGAGGACCAGGTCTCCTGAGGTTGGAAGTGGAGACCTAAACCACAGGAGCAGGCGTGTGGGGTGGGGAAGTGCCACTGAGGGTGTGACCCAGGGGAAGGCCAAGGCCAAGGGGATCACAAGAGGGAAGCCTGCTCCCGCAAAACAGTGCTGACTGGGGTTTCTACATAGTAGTACCAAGTGGGGGACCCAGTGTACCAAAATCTACACATGCAGGATTCCGGGCTGGGAAGAGCTCCAAACAACGCCTGGCAAATCTGACCATTCCTGCCAACATCCCAGACGGGGACAGAGGCTGAGTTATCGCTGTCTAGAGACTCTCAGGGTTGAGCTTCACACCCCGGGCAAGGATAGCAGGTGTGCTCTCTGCTGAAAGTTCGTCTCCAAGTAAGTCGCCCCACAATATGTGTGATTTTTATTTTTCTTTTTATTTTTAAGAGACAGGGTCTCATTGGCCACTTAGACTGGAGTGCAGTGGTGCAATCATAGCTCACTGCAGCCTCAAACTCCTGGGCTCAAGCAATTCTCCCGCCTCAGCCTCCTCAGTAGCTAGGGCTGCAGATGCACGCCACCACACTAGGCTAATTTTTAAAATACTTTGTAGAAATGGGTCTCACTTTGTTGCCCAGGCTAGTCTCAAACCCCTGGCCTCAAGTGATCCTCCTGCCTCAGCCTCCCAAAGCACTGGGATTACAGTGTGTGAACAACTACACCCAGTTATATGTGGTTTTTAAACAAAGCAGGCAAGTTTCTTCCACCAAGTCAGCCAATTTCAATCCCCTTAACAAGACCTGTGGCTGCCCTTCCTTCTGAAGACAGCAACTCTGGCTGTCGCCTGGATTATTCCCACAGGGACTTTAACTTCATCCCCAAACAAGAGGCACAGGCAAAACCTGCCTCTGCTCACCTCCATCACAGGGATTTCAACATGAACAAACTCCCCAGCCTGAAGCACCTTCTGTTTAGGATAGATAAGACAAGTACAGGAGTAACAACAGCAGGAAACAAAGCCAGCTAAAAGCCAGGAGGGAGGTGACAAGGACAATGCACCCGAGAGTCAGAAGGGGACAGAGTCTACCAGTTGTCAGGAATAGATGCCTCAGGTCACAAGAAATTAGAGGGACGTGAAGCTGCAAAGGTTAGGAATATTTCACCAGGCAGAGTTTGGAGGAGGGGGCTCATTCTGGAAAGAGGTAACCACTTAAGTAAACATATGAGTTAGGAACATAACATGGCCTATCCTGATAATATCAAGCAATTGGATGTGGCTGAAGTGTGGGGACCTGGTAGGATGGGCCATCCAGGGAGGAGTTTGGTGCCTGATGGAGGTGTAAGAGCTTAATGCAGCAGAGGAGAGCCCCCAAAGGTTTCTGACCAGGAGGAAGTGTGAACTGAAGTGAACTTTACAAAAGCAGCCTTTACAAAAGAGGTGTGGGCCCTCCTCCCTCTTCACTCAGAATTGCCTCAGACTAGGCCCCGGAGCCGCAGGGAAGTTCTGGGAATCAGCAAAACCCATACAAATGGAGCACAGCCTCACATCCCCAAAGAGTTGCAAGATGTTGGAAAGTTCTTGGCTTTAGTTCCTTCGTCATCTATGGAAATGAGAGAAATTATCAGGCAGAAATGCAGGAGAAGGGCCGGGTATGGTGGCTAGGCTCACGCCTGTAATCCCAACGGTTTGGGAGGCGGAAGGAGACGGATCGCTTGAGCCCAGGAATTCAAGACCAGCCTGAGTAACATGGCAAAAACCCATCTCTACAGAAATAAATAAATAAATAACTAAATAAAATTGAAGAGAAGAAACTTTAAGGTCCTCCTTTGGCTCAGCCTCACTAGATAAATCCTAAACAGACTCCTGCCTGGACCCAGGGTTTCCCTCACTATCCACTCTGGCAATGGGGAACTCACTCTGACTCAAAAAGCGGCACCAAAACAAAGAGCTGCTGCATTTTGTCAAGCTAAATCATAACATTCCGTCTGGAGCAGTGTGCTGGATGGGCTACGAGACTGTACAGGTGGCTCTCTTAATACCTCCTTTTCTAGCATGACAGTTTTGTTTTGGGTGTGAACGAACAGGGAAGCTACGATCTCCTCCCTCTGTTCTTCCTATGCCTCTCAAGCTCCTGTGACTTATCTCTGCTATGACTGGAGGAGCAGTTCTGGGAGTCCCTTGTACCTAAAAAACCACAGGCTGCAGCCCCTAAGGACAGAGGGCAGGCTCACCCTTCAGACCCACAACAGCTGTAGCATTCAGAAGATAGGCTCCCAAATAGCAACGCACAACAAAAATGGATAAGCAGAGAGCAAAGGTACCTGTTTAAAGGAGAAAGGGAGCTGACGGGTGGGTGAAGACAGAGAAGCAGGGGACCCAGAATCAAGTAGAATCAGGTCCTTCCAATTCCCACTTCTCCATTCAGTTGCCAACCACTAATAAGACACTCCCTGGGGCTGGGTGCGATGCTCACGTCTGTAATCCCAGCACTCTGGGAGGCTGAGGTGGGCAGATCACCCAAGGTTAGGAGTTCAAGACCAGCCTAGCCAAGATGGGGAAACCCCGTCTCTAATAAAAATACAAAAATTAGCCAGGCATGGTGGCAGGTACCTATAATCCCAGCTACTCAGAAGGCTGTAGCAAGAGAATCGCTTGAACCCAGGAGGCAGAGGCTGCAGTGAGCTGAGATCGCACCACTGCACTCCAGCCTGGGCAACAAAGTTGAGACTCTGTCTCAAAAAAAAAAAAAAAAAAGGCCATCCCTGGAAAGCAGTTCTGTGAGCAGAAGTTCCCTGACATGTGTGATAGTCATGCTGGGGAGGGTGGGGTTAAAGGACCGTAGCCTTTCCACGTGACACTGTGCTAGACAGGAGAGGCACCTGGTGACCACTGCCATCGTCAGCCACACTCGCCGACTGCCTGCCCTGTGCCCAGGCCTGGTCTCATCAAGACCTGACGGCTCTTCAGAAAGAAACAAGGGAAAACTACAAAATCTGCTTTCTCACCCACAAATGTCATTCATACATGCGGCCTCCTCACCAGAAAACAAGTGCTCCCTGAGCAGGCTGCTTCCCTCATTCCACTTTCAAACATTCCTCCAAGGCCTCCTCTCAAGCTGTGCCCAC